>NC_057794.1:1615436-1637154 GCF_018294505.1 Triticum aestivum | reverse complement strand
GGACATGGAGGAGAGGGAGGAGATGGCCGCCGATGAGTAATTGTGGAATGTGTAGCACCATGGCGGCGGTTATTCATTCGACGAGAGGGGCGGCGCGTGCAAATTTTCCTAGGACTAAACTGCCCCTAGATTAAAACGCGTCCCCACCTTGTCACGAGTACTGGCCCCACTCGTTTTAGTACTTTCGTGTACTTTCATCGGAGTACTACCCAGTACTTCGTATTTGTCTGCCGTTAGATCGACATCCCTTTATCACCATTGTGCCGCTACCGCCTCGCCAGCAAGCAGGAGTTGTCGCCTGTGATCGAGAATGCCCAGGGTCACCTCTTGCACTACCTCAGAGGAGGCAGTTAGGGCGGTACCTCGGGCTCGAGGGCCATCGTATCTCAGGCGGAGCACGTGGGGAGGTAGCAGGCGAGGCACGACTAGGGCAATGTGGGTTGTTGCTCTACGTTCGCCAAGAGCGACGTGGCACCTGGTTGAGTCTGCAACGACCCTGACCTCGCTGCTGTGTGGGCGCTCGACCGCTCCGTCACCACCGCGGAGACGGCCGCCAGGCGCCGCCGTTGTTGGCAAGCTCGCCAAGATTGGCAAGAAGTGGTCGCTTAGCCACTGCTCCACCAAAGCTGCCGGTCGTGGCAAGGCCGCCGCCAGGGCTCCGAAGGCAACGTCGGCAGTGGCCACAGCTGCACTCCGCACCGTGCAGCAGGAGTTTAATATGTCTCCAATGTATCTATAATTTTTGCTTGTTCCATGCTTTTATATTATCATTCTTGGATGTTTTTACAATCATTTTATAGCAACTTTATATCATTTTTTGGGACCAACCTATTGACATAGTGCCAAGTGCCAGTTGCTATTTTTTTTGCTTGTTTTTTACTTCGCAGAATATCAGTACCAAACGGAGTCCAAACGCAGCAAAACTTTTTGGTGAATTTTTTGAACCATAAGACACCTTGGGGGCAAGAAAGCACCTGAAAGGAATTCTGTGGGGACCACAAGACACCAGGGCGCACCCAGGAGCCAGGCGCGCCCTGGTGGGTTGTGGGGCCCATAGAGGTTTCCTGCACTGTCTCTTCGCCCCATAAATTCTCAAATATTCCAGAAACACTAGGGGAGTCGACGAAAAACAATTTCAGCTGGCACAAGTTCCAGAACCATGAGATCCAATCTAACACCATCACGGAGGGGTTCATCATCCTCATTGGTGCCTCTCCGATGATGCGTGAGTAGTCCACCATAGACCTGAGGGTCCGTAGGCAATAGCTAGATGGCTTCCTCTCTCTCTCTTTAATTCTCAATACATTCGTCTCTTGGAGATCTATTTGATATAACTCTTTTTGCGGTGTGTTTGTTGGGATCCGATGAACTTTGAGTTTATAATCAGATCTATATCCATGAATATTATTTGAGTTTCTTTAATCTCTTATATGCATGATTATTTACAGCCTCGTATTTCTTCTTCGAATCTTTGGTTTAGTTAGGCCAACTAGATCGATTTTTCTTGCCATGGAAAGAGGTACTTTGTGATGGGTTCGATCTTGCGGTGTCCTCTCCCAGTGACAGAAGGGGCAGCGAGGCACGCATGTATCGCTGCTATTAAGGATAACAAGATGGGGTCTATTTCTACATGAATAGATCTTGTCTACATCATGTCATCATTCTTATTGCATTACTCTATTTCTCCATGAACTTAATACACTAGATGCATGTTGGATAGCAGTTGATGTGTGGAGTAATAGTAGTACATGCAGGCAGGAGTCGGTCTACTAATCTTGGATGTGATGCCTATATATTGATCATTGCCTTGGATATCGTCATAATTATTCAATCTTCTATCAATTGCCCAACAGTAATTTTTTTACCCACCGTATGCTATTTTCTCGAGAGAATCCACCAGTGAAATCTACGGCTTCCGGGTCTATCTTTCATTATATTGCTTTCAGATCTATTTTCCACCATATTTGTTTTCAGATCTATTATTCTAAAACCCCAAAAATACCTTGCTGCACTTTTTCTTCATTTATTTTATTTCGCGTTTTATCGAGATATATTTATCTAAACTCATACAAAATTATCTATCTTTTTACCGAGGAGGGGTTGACAACCCCTCTTACGCGTTGGGTTGCGAGGATTTGTTCTTTGTGTGCAGGTACCGTTTATATAGTGTTGCTTGGTTCTCCTACTGGATTGATACCTTAGTTTCGTGACTGAGGGAAATACCTATTGTAGCTATACTGCATCATCCCTTACTCTTTGGGGAAATACCGACGCAGTTTCTAGCTACATCAGAGGTGGAGCGGCTTCTCTGCGAGCGGCAGGTAGCCGCCGTACAAGGTTGTCGTGGCCCTCCGACACCGTTCCGCTACTAGAGTGACCACGACGACGATGACGGCACCGACGGCGACGATGATGCGGCAAGGCAGGACGACCACGCGTACCAAGTTCATCGAAATATTGACCTTTTTATGTAAATTATAACCAAATTTTCATCGAAATATTGACCTTTTTATGTAAATTATAACCAAATTTGAATGAAATCCACCATGTTTGAACAAATTTCATCCGGTTATTTTGAATCATTGGCCAAGTGAATTTGAGCAATGTTTCCGTGTCCGTGAATTGGTCCCCCTGTCTTTGAACGGAAGCGGTAGAAAATTTGCGGGTCGCTGTTGGAGATGCACTTAATGGGCAAGCTAACAAGAACGACCCAAGTGTGTCCGGCTGGTGGACATGGTGGGCAACAAAATTCCGTCCGCCCAAGCTGGTGGACCCGCCCCGCTGCCAAGCACAGTCGTTACCCCGAGCTACCATGTTGGGGCGGAACCGGCAAGTATGGTGGTTGCGGGGGAGGCCCGTGAGATCATCTCCAACAGGCACGCGGTTGCGCGACGCGCTAATTTTTTCGTTGTGGCGCCGAAATAGCGTTTTAGCATGCGCAAGAGGGTGGTTGTTTTACCAGGCGCTGCGAAATTTATCGCGCCGCTATAGCACTTCACCAAATGCCGCAAAATCCAGCGCGCGCGATCAGCCGTCACTGGAAAAAAATTGAAACAACACATACAAACAAATATGAAACAACACATAGTTCATATTCATAGCATAGTTCAAGCCCCAAACTACAAGCTAGTTCATACGATGCTAAATAAAACAGATAAAGCTACTCCTCATCGTCCTCGATGGTGTAGTCCGATGACGTAAACGCATCGAGCCACCAAGGATCTTCATCGTCCCAGGTCGACGCAGGTCCCAGCTCGATCTGGGCTTCCGCCAGTTCCTTCCATGCACGCTTGTCTGCCCGACACACGGCTCACTCCTCCCTCCTCTGCGCCCAGAACTCGTTCTCGGTGGCGACATCCTGTGGGAAGCGCTCGCGCCACACCGCCAAGGCATACTCGTCCACCTCGGCGATGAGGAGGCGGCGCTCCCACCTCCACTGGAGGCGGCGATCCTCGTAGGTAATTAGTCGCGGGGGAGGCGCGAGCTCCAGCACCTGCTCGCGCGTCCCCACGTCAGGAAGTTCATCTGCGCTTGTGGCCGCCCGAGGCGCCACGCCGCCGCATCTTACGCGCGGGCGCTCACGTGGGCGGTCTCGGATGTTCGGAGCCCGAGGCGTGTATCGCCGGAGCGGATCTCCGCATAATACACGCCGGAGCTGCGGAGGCGGATGCCACGGAAGCCCGAGCTCCTCTAGGGGTGTGGCGGCATAGCGGGGGGAGAAGGCACAGTGGCGGTAGGGCGGGGGAGAAGGCGCGGCGGCGGCGGGGCGCTGGAAGAGGCGAGGAAGAAGGCACAGCGCGAGGGAAATCGTGGCGGTTGGCGGGCGCAGGGGCGCGGCTTTTAACTAGTGCGCTGGGCGTCGCGCGCCAAAACTGTCGCTCGCGCTGCCGCTTTTTGCTCGCGCACGCCAATTTTTTTTCACGCTCCTGCTGGAGCACACCGCGCAGCCTCTCGCGCGCCAAACTGGTGGTTTATCTAGTGCGCCTCATATTTTGCGTGCCTGTTGAAGATGCTCTGACATGCACCTGTTGGAGATGCTCTGAGACCGCCATCCCATGGCGTGCAATTGGTTAGGTGTAAAAGATCTGTCCGCGCCGAGTTGCGACCAGCCTCCACCGCCTGAGAACCTTGAGGCCGAGTTTTACCGTAGGGATCCTGCCGGTCTATCTGCACCCGTGAGCGCTCTCCGGCATACCCAGATGAGATCGGGCAGGGCCGCAAGGAGTCCTGGAGGAGGCCAAGACTCTAGTTCCCGCTGCAGGCAGCCTCATGCTCAAGGTTGATTTGGTTCATGCATACGAGTTATTAACTCTCTCCATTTTGAAATATGAACTCTTTCAGATATTTCAAATATTGACTATATACGAATGTATATTGACATATTTTAGTATGTAGATTCATTCATTTGGTGCCGTATGTAGTCTGTACTAAAATTTGTAAAAGATCTTATATTTAGGAATGGAGGAAGTAGTATTACTACCTGCATTTTAGTTCATTGGTCCTTTTTATATTTTATGCCAAGCTTTGATTTGAGAATTAACTAACGAAATATTAATGCATGTCATTAAAAATAATAATAATGTATGCTTAAATACGAATCCATATATTAACTAACAAAACTAATAAGTCTATGTACATCTATATATAATATTGAAATCTCTAAAAAACTTATATTTAAAAACGGAGGGAGTAGTTAGAAGGTGCATGCATGGGATGGGGCCAAATGAAGATGAGCCTGCGCTGCTGCAGGCATTTTCCAAGCAAGTCAAGTGGGCGCGCGGGGCCTAATGAATGAATGTTTGCTTAACCGTTAAACAAACTATGCATCGATCGTCCGCTCTGCAGTACAGGCAATGCAATGCATCAACGATCGTTCCATTTTGGTCCTACCCAATGAATGGGATGGATGGCGATCAGCGCTGCCCAGTCAGCATCAGCATCAGCATGCCGTACGTGGTGCATGACGCCATGGGCACTGACGTCGGTGAAGACGCGGAGGCAACGCTGCATGTATTTACTCACACCGCCAACGCCCAGCAGGGAGCAGCAGCATTATCGCTTGCAGATCCAGATGCATTGCACTTGCACTTGCCGCTGCAGTACTAGTATAAATGAAGAACAAGGCCCGGCATGAACAATCTTCATCCATTTTCATTTCCATTCGTCCCTGGAGAGCACCAAAGCCAAGACGAGCAAGGTGTCGTTCTGCCTTCCACTGAGCTGCAGGAGGACTGTCTTCCCCAGGTCAGCACCCTTAATTATTTCCCTTTTTTTCTCTCATAATAATTAAACACAATACACAACCAACATCATCATCTTCTTCTTCTTCTTCTTCTTCTTCTTCTTCTTCTTCTTCTTCTTCTTCTCAACCAGGACAATGAGCAGCGGCGGCAGCATGGATCACCATGACACCGCCGATCCATTCTCCTACTACGACCAACCTGCAGGGTCCATGGATGGCGACCACATGTCCTCTCTAAAAGAGCTCACCGATGGCTTCTCCGATGAGCGCACCCTCGGCACCGGTGCCTACGGCAAAGTCTACATGGTACGTCGTACGTACGATCCACTGATTGGTTAAACACATGGCTGCATATGTATATATGTACGTATGGTCTTGTACCGAATCTAGCTAGCTGCTACTACCTCATGACAAATTTTACTAATTCTATCCTAGATGAAGCAGTTAAGGATTACTTGGGCTTTTTTTAGATAAAGGTAGCATTTTTCCTTTTTATTTCTTTATTTCTAGAAAGCAAGCAAGGTTTACACCTACGGATGCACCCAGTGGAAACTCCATCATTTTTTTTCTTCCTGGCAAAAAAAAAATACTGAATCTCGCTTATTCATTAAACACACCAAACTATTAAACCATGTGAAATGTTGAACTTATAGGGTGTACATGAATATGGGAAGAAGATTGCTGTCAAGATGTTCCACGACGACACGCCCACACATGCTGATGGTGGTCATGAGCAGTTCCAGAAGGTGTTCAGCAACCTTAAGAGGCTCCGACACCAGAACATCGTGAAGATGCTTGGGTACTGCTATGAAACTCAGCAAAAACACATGGAGTATGACGGGAGAAAGATTTTCAGTGAAAAGACACAGAGAGCGCTCAGTTCCGAGTATATGCACAACGGAGACCTTGACAAGTATCTTCTTTCTGGTATGATCGTGCTCTATTATTTTGAACATATACTCCCTCCATCCCGAATTACTTGTCAGGAAATTGATAAAAATGGATGTATCTAGATGTATTTCCGCGACAAGTAATTCTGGATGGAGGGATCCATTTCCACGATAAGTAACTCCGGGCGGAAGGAGTAGTTATATTTCTTATTTTCCATGCATGAATCATCTTTATATATGTTTTTCACACAAACTTATATACAGTAATCCCTCGGCTGGTGCTGGGTTAATCACACCAGTGTTTGTGGCTTTTTTATAAAAACGTAAAAACTAGTTTAATCTTGTGAACTTTTCAAAAGAGAAATTTAATCATGCTCTAACTGTTGATTAGGAATTCTCCTTTTTTTTATTTAACTGCTACAGATAAATACAAAGGAGATACTTGGCAGACATGCTACGGAATGATTAAGGGGATTTGCAAGGGTTTGAAATACCTTCACGAGGACTTGGAATCTCCTATTTATCATTTGGATCTAAAGCCATCCAATGTGTTGCTGGATGAGAAACTTGTGCCGAAGCTCGCGGATTACGGCTTGTCAAGGCTATCTGGAGATGAGCAGACACAAATCATGAAATGTTTCATGGGAACAATGTAAGCCTAATTGCTCATTTGTGAATTTAAATTTCACGTAACCTAGTAACTATGTTTTCATTAAATCCACCGTGTCGGTACGTGCCACCAGAATACATATTCAGCTTGGGGGCTATCATCATAAAGATACTTGCAGGACCGATGAGTTACTCAAAACGTGCCGAGATTTCCACCCAGCAATTCGTTGAGCTTGTAATAGAAAATGATCCCTTTCTTGAGATCAATTATACATCCTTCACAAATAATAGTTCTTTTATACAATAGTAATTTCTATGGTGTAAATTTGCAGGTACATGGAAATTGGAGGAATAAGCTCCACGCTACATCAACATATGCATTGGAGGTATATTCTGAGCAAGTAAGGAGCTGCATAGATATAGCTTTAAGTTGTGTAGACGCCGACCAATGCAAAAGGCCGAGCATTGGAGAAATTATTGATAAGTTAATTCAGATGGAGACTACGATTCACAAAATGACCGAATCTCCAGGAACATCAATGGATCAGGTGCGGTCACTTATGACACAACTTTTTACTATGCATTTCATCAATTTATTTTTTTCCCGTAAAATAAAATTAAAATCATAATTTAAACATATATCTGTTGCATCATGTTGGGAAATATTATGTAGATGGGCTCCTACTTGCTGGATGCATCTGAAAAGAGAGGAAGAGAGTTGTTAGGTGTCCATCCCCTCCAGCTCCGATTCCCCTTTGAACCGAATAAGTTGATCCCCTGCCAACTTAATCTAACGAACAACTCAGATGAGTATGTCGACTTTAGGTGTGTCCCAAAAAACCCCAAGAGTTTCTTGAATGGACTGTCGCGGCTCCATGGAAGCATGCTGCCAAACACCAGTTGCATATACGTTGTAACGATGGAAAAGCACCAGCAACCACCTGCAAACATGGTCACTCTTGATGTTATCCTAGAGAGCTGGGTAGGATATAGATACACGTGTGGGTGGGGCATGGATGACTACTTCTCTACGGGGTCACAAGAGGATCTGAGCGGCTGTCCGGTGCAAAAGGTAACACTGAAGGCTGTTTGTGAGCCAGCAAGCAAGATGATGGCATCTGAGGTTAGCCATATTGTTCTTCTATATGCAAATTAACCAATCTCAGCTTAAGATGATGCATATTCAAGTATGTGATATTTCTTTGTTATTTTCTTGTCTTGTCAACGGCCTGTTGGTGCTATTCATTACCTGACAGCCAATCAAACCAAGAATGAAAGTGAGGACTTATTTTCTCCTACGTGTACATATTTCTTAATTATTTTCACTGGACTGTTTTAAGAAAACTATTTGCTTAGGTCATGTACTGCAGGGATGGCACTTTGTCGGAAATACTATTCGATGGATGTGCATCCAACGAAGCCTTGGTGAGTTTATGCTTCCAACAGTATTCATTGGAAGGATCACACCATATGAATTATAAATAACTTCCACCAACTTATAAATCATAAAGTCATGACTTTGATCGTAGAGGTTACTTTCCGGATTGTGATATATATCAAATTAAAAATTGACACGTAGTGGTAAGTGGAAAACACAAGTAAAAGTTCATGAAAGCTTGCTGGTAATTAATTGATTTTCCTCTCGCAAAAAAGAATTATTGTTTTCTACTTGTAACTATCCTCTTGTATCACGACAGGATTTTGGCAGCTCATGGAAGTGGGCATGTATCCATTTGGAACTATGAGACACAGGTCGATTCAGAACACATGCCATCATAGTCAGAAAAAATATATGCATGTTGTTGTTTTTGAAGAGTGAGTTTGACTGTAGGAATCTATCTATCGTTAAGAGGCGATTCTAACTTGTTTGCAGGAGAGAGTGATGTCGCTGAGACCTGTAAAGGAGTCAGCACCATGTGCTGGAGACCATTGGATGCTTTCTGCTAAATTCATCGCGCGGGAGGAATGGTTCGTGGCCGGCGATGGATACGGTTACATCCACGTGCTCTCATCTGCGATGATGGATGAGATCACACAGTTCAAAGCTCACACGGGCTGGGTCGAATCGCTGGCCATTCACCCGAGTCGCCCACTTGTGCTATCGGCATCCAACGACAGCTTAATCAAGCTATGGAACTGGGAAACTGACTGGTCATGCATTCAGATATTCGAAGCGCACTCACGCAATGTGCAGCAAATCAAGTTTAACCCGCTGGATGGCAACACTTCTGCAAGTGCTTCAAAAGATGGCACAACAAAGGTACAAAAGAACAAAAAAGGCTCATTTCTCTATCTGTATCCATGAAATTTTCTATTTCTATCTTTATTAATAGTGCAATAGCACCTAAATTTACCAGATCTGGTGTTGTTCTTCTCCCATTCCTATCGCTACGTTGGACTGTGATGGTGGGCTGATATGTGTTGATTATTTTTCCCCCGGTGGTGATCGACAATATGTGGTTACCGGATCCGATAATGGGGTTGCACAGGTATGGCATTTTTATTATTCGACAATTATATTTAGTTACATAAAATATATTGATGTATTACATATGCTTCATTTTTTTTGTACTAGATTTGGGATTTGCAGACAAAGAAATGTATCCAAGAACTCAAGGGACCCCAACATATGTCTGGCGTCAATGTTGGTGTGATCGACGGCATGCAAGGGCATCCTGTTCTAATAACATCTTCAGATGAATATGCTATTTCTTTGCGCAACTACAACACCTATGGGTAACGCTTCTGATTTTGTAATGATAAAATGGCGGGTAGCTCTAGCCACTTTAGCCTCCCACAAAAGCTACCAATGACTCTTACATCCCTGGCTGGCATCACCTTGTTTTACGGTGATTGGGTTAGTACTCGGAGTACTTAGCAGTACTTATATGTCTGATCACGTCTGATTTTTATTAGCCGTCAGATCTTGCGGGGAATTTTAGTTGATTAAATTTAATATGTTAATTGCGATAAGGGCCAGATCCATGTCTACTCGATCCAGTTCAGAATCCTCCTCCGATCTATTCGTCACCGCTCCTGACCTTCTCCGTCCTCGACCTGCCCGGCGAGAGGAATAAATTCATCGTCCTCGTCCTCCACCCAACCAACCCCAGCCCCCCACGCCGTCACCGAAGAAGAAGAAGGCCGGATCTGCGCCGGCTGAATCGGCGGCGACCGTGGCGGGCGATCCCATCTCTTCGCGCGTACCATCCTTAAGGTATGTATTCGGCTTGGCGTTCTGCTCGTTCTCTTGGCCGTTGTGCCCCTCCACCGTGCATGCAGTACAACCTCAACCCCACAAGATCCGGGTACGGACTAGAACAACGAATGGAAAGCTTCATCGTGGCATAGTTTCTCTTGAGCTAATCGCATCATGTTTGTTTAAGTAAGATGTTGATGTTTGAGATGAGATATACTAAAGGAAGATGAGATACTGGTTCCATAGTTCACTTAATTTAGTTTATTAAAGTCATCATCACTTTAGGTTTGCATAGCGCATGAAATATAGTTTAAAGGAAGATGAGATACTACTTGTTGGACGTTGATGGTTGGTTTCCCTCACATGTCAAACCAGCAAAGTCTTTTCCATGCACTTGTCTTTGCCTATGAGCTATTTTACACCTGCAACATTGATAAACAGAAAGATGTTGATGATTGGTTTCCCTCACATGTCATATGCAGGAAGACATGGCGTATGCAAGTGATGAGAGTATGTTCGAGTATGTAAATGTTGTCAGCAAGATGTCTGATAGTGAGGCTGAAGGCTATGAATTCTACAACAAATATGCTCTTGAAAAAGGTTTTAGTGTGAGGAAAAGCTACGTTGAGTGGGATGGATCAAACAAATACATAATTTTAAGGAAAATTGTGTGTAGTCGTCAAGGGTTTCGCGAAGATAAGCACATGAAAAGAAAGATGGAAGATAGAAAGAGGAGGCCACGAAGTTTAACTCGTGTTGGGTGTAATGCTAAATTGGTCATTACGAGATAGGAGGAAACCGGTCGGTGGTTTGTCAAGGATTTCATCGATGAGCACAGCCATCCTCTAGCCCCACGGGATCTTTCTTGTCTGCTGTGTTCGCACAGACGAATTAGCGATGAGCAGAAAGCGGACATTGCGGACATGGAAAAATGTGGGATCCGCAAATACCATATTATGGATATTTTGTGCTTTCAATACGGTGGATTTGATAAGGTTGGATGCATGAAGAGGGACATTTATAATTTCTGCCATGCTAATAAGCAGGAGACAATCAGTGCCGGTGATGCTAAAACGGTGATCATGCACATGATGGCGAGGCGAGAGCGAGATGTGGATTTTTTCTTCAAGTACTTGGTAGACGAGCATGGCCATCTGAAGGGACTGTTCTGGGCTGATAGTCAATCGCGACTTGACTACGAGGCTGTCGGAGACGTCATTGTTTTCGATAGCACATACAGAACCAGCAAATACAATCTGCCATCCGTGCCTTTTGTCGGGTTGAATCACCACCGCAGCACTGTTATATTTGGTTGTGGTATAATTTATCATCAAACAAGCCAGGCATACGAGTGGATGTTGCGGACCTTTTCTGATTGCATGGCACAGAAGCATCCGATATTTGTGATCACAGATGGGGACCTTGCAATGCAGAGAGCAATAAGAGTGGTCTGGCCAGACTCAAACCATAGACTGTGTATATGGCACATTCAGCAGAACATTGTACGCCATCTGCATGATGACGACGTAAAGGAGGAATTCAGATCTTTCATTTATGATAGTTCTTCCATTAAAGAGCATGAGATAAAATGGATACAATTCTTACAACGGAATAAAGTAACCAGTGAGGAGTCTTGGCTGCATCAGATGTATCAGATGAGAAAGTTGTGGTGTGCTCCATATCTTGAGAGGCGTTGTTTTCTAGGATTGAGCAGCAATCAGAGGAGTGAGAGCTTGAACTCTGTGCTACATACGCATCTTGAGGGTAAGATGTCGTTGTTTGAAATGCTAGAGCACTATGAGCGTTGCCTTGCGTCGCGACGGATTAACGAAGCTCTCCATGACGTCTAAGCCTTGCAGTCCGTTCCATTTACAGAGGGAAATGCTTCGCCGCTTGAGAAACACGCCGCAACAGTTTTCACACCTAGTGTCTTTAAGATGGTCTTATGGAGCATAGATGCTGTCAGCAAATGTCAGATTAGAGAGATACTAGATGGATCAGAAGATTCCACTTATGTTGTGTCCAAGCAGGAAAGAATGGATAAAAAGTTTGGAGTGCGCATTGAAGAGCAAGGAGGTCTTTTGCACAGGGTGAGTTGTTCTTGTTGTAAGCTGGAATGCGCAGGCACACCATGTTCCCACATTTTTTACATATTGGGGATTTTAAAACAAACAATTCTGCCCGGTTGTTGCGTTCCCACTAGGTGGACTATGAATGCAAAATGTGCATACGCACCTACTAGAAAAAACCAGATGTATGACTATTCGGTAAGCCTGCAGAGGTACCGCGAGTTACGGAATTGTAGTCACACCGCAAGTTTCCAGGCATGCCACTCTGATGAGGACTATCACCGTCTAAAGATGCTTTTGCAAGCACAACATCATGGCAAGCAATCAAGTTTTGAACAAGCTGACGGCAAGGAGTCAACTAATGCTCAGCATAACAGCATTAGGTTTGGCCCGTTGATGCCGCACTCGCAGCAAGTTGATAAGGTTCTGGATCCCGTGCATGTGCCAGGATGAGGTGCACCGAAGAAAAGGCTGTAGGCAAAGACAAAGAAGTCAAGATCACAGAATATCTGTGGCTATTGCAAGAAACCAGGTCACAATCGACGTAAATGCGCTAAATTGCTAGAGGTACGAAATATGTTCATTTTTTTGCATGTGTTTTACTCATAATTGATGTCCATGTGATTTATTGTATTCTTCTGTGTAGGATCTCGAGGCTGAACTGTGATATCTACATACAGCATGAACCGACGATGAGCCAGAGAAAGTCGTGTGCCATTCAGCTTTGTGTGACGTGGTCTTTACATTCTATTTCATCGTGACAGTAATTTAGTGAAGTGCGGTTGTACTGCCATGTTACTGTATTAGTTCGACATCTTTCGTTTCCATTTTCTGTGTGTATCATTTAATGTCCAACTTTAAGAATGATGATGTATTTCGACAAATTGGGCACTATGATTCTTCACCCTTACTATGGTTGTCATGCATATTCATAATCATCATGCATATTCTTCATTTATAGAGCAATAATGACTCACGTATTTTTTAAATAAGTGGGGCCCACTGGGGTGTGCTTGGAAATCTTTGAAAAACCTCCATGCATGTTCATCTTCGCTGCATGCAAATCGGGCGGCAGCCGCTGTGCCAGTAGCTGTCAAGGCCTTGATGAATCACTATTCACATGCAGGTCCCCGACTCTTGCATGCAGGTCCCCGACTCTTGCATGCAGGTCCCCGACTCTTGCATGCAGGTCCCCGACTCTTGCATGCAGGTCCCCGACTCTTGCATGCAGGTCCCCTTGAGGCATAGACCAATGTTTTCAGCAGTCAGTCTAGAGGGCATTATAAATTCAAAAAAAAATCAAAAAAATACAAAAACTTGGAAACCTAGTTTTGTTTGTGGAAGAGATCATGTGTGCCAAAACTGAGGTGATTTGGAGGTGGTCGAAAAAATGCCCGCATTCCCGGAGGGACCATTTGGTCTAACTTAAGCCAGTTTTTGAAAAAACGTGAATTTTTCCACCACCTCCAAATCACCCAAATTATCTTGTACATGGTCACCCACATGTGCAAAACATGGTCACCCACATGTGCAAAAAATGCCCACATTCCTCGAATACAATAGAAGATAGCTCTCCGAATACAATTCATCATATTAGTCTCCGAATTCAAAAGACCGAACAAAGATAGAACATTACAAGTCTCGAGACCGCGAGTAGCGAGTTTGTCTTCACATTACAAGTCGATATCGATCATCTAAACTACCATCACATAAAAGAGAGTTGCGGTCATCACGATGAGCATCATCGTGATGAAACTGGTCTTCATCCGGTTCCTCCAACGCTCCCTCCTCTCTCCCGCTAGATAGCGGGCGTATCTAGATTCCGCCTCCGCCCTAGTGGTGTACCCTTTGTAACTGTTACCGCTGAAACGGTGAACCTGTCTGCGACACTCCTCCCAGTCGTCGTAGACTCCGGGAACCTTACCCTTGTACACGACATACGACGGCATCTCTATGCACAAGCCAAACAACAGACAATACATAAGCAATAAATAAGTATGCAACAAAAGGATCGGAAGAGAAAAGCAAGACATTAATAGCACAATTCATGGTCCTAGTAATAAATAGCATCGATTACATCTAAGTTGAACGACTGTCCAAACCAAAGAGACATACAATTCATTAAAGTTTAATTACAACATGAGCCAAACAATGTTTCAGAACTACACATAGCATCACTACTTTCGACTCGACTCATGGGACCGGAGCGTGGATGAAGCCGTCGTCTGTCCTGATGGTCATGAAATCGCGGGCGTTGTCAGCCTGCATTTGTAGCGTTGTGTCTATCTCACTGCACAGAACACGGAATGTTAGAAAAAATAAATAACGATCGATGGATGCATTTTTTGCTGTTTTGGCTGATGTTGTTTTGGTGCTGTTTTCGTGCCATTTAGGATGGCTGCAGTGACTTTTTGGTGCCATTTTTGATCTCTTAATATGGTTGCAGTGAGAGCAAAATATGGCTGTTATTTTTTTGTTTTGTTTCAGAAACAGGACAAACCAAAGGGCCCACGTCTCCCCTCCAGATTTTTCGAGGGCCAAAGGGCAGGACGTTTGAGTTTTCGAGGCAACTCCCCACGTCTCCCCTCCACTGGCAACTCCCCACGACTCCCCTCCACTGGCAACTCCCCACGACACAGGTAACTCCCCTCCTATTCCATTGCCGCTCCATCTGCCTCCCTCTGCCTCCCTCCTCATTCCATTGCCTCTCCATCTTCCTCCCTCTGCCTCCCTCTGCCTCCACCATCAAGCAACTCCCCTCTGCCTCCACCATCGCTGGCCAGGAGGGCAATGGCGGAGGAATAGTGGAGCAACTCCCCTCCGTCTGCCAAGAGAATGGCGGAGGCATCGTGGAGCAACTCCCCTCCGTCTGCCAAGCATCACCAAGGTGAGGCGTCTGGCAAGGAGCCACTGGTGGTCGACAATGACGTTCCGGTCCCCGGGCAGAAGCAGGACTACACCGTGCCGCTCATGGTTGATATCCACCCGAAGAAGGAGAAGTTGGATGTCCTATGCACCAGCAATCCATACGAAGCCGACAAGAGGATCCGTGAGATCAGGAGGAGGCTCGGCGGCATGCTTTCTCGGTCGATTGGCGTTGATGTCGAGTATACGAGGGAAGACAAACCTCCGCAAATGGCTGCAGTTCTACAGTTATGCGTGGAGGATCTCGTCCTGGTATACGACATTTCCGCGGCAACCAAATGGTAAAAACATCCAGTTCTGAAGTTTCTGAAGTTCTGACGTTTCTGTCTAATTAGTAGTTTCTGAAGTTTCTGAAGTAGACGCAATAGTTCTGTAGTTCTGAAGTAGATGCAATACTAGTTCTGAAGTTCTGAAGTTTCTGTCTAATTAGTAGTTTCTATAGTTTCTGAAGTTTCTGAAGTAGATGCAATAGTTCTGAAGTTCGGAAGTAGATGCAATACTAGTTCTGAAGTTCTAAAGTTTCTGTCTAATTAGTAGTTTCTGAAGTTTCTCAAGTAGATGCAATAGTTCTGAAGTTTCTGAAGTTTCTCAAGTAGATGCAATAGTTCTGAAGTTCTGAAGTAGATGCAATACTAGTTCTAAAGTTCTGGAGTAGATGCAATACTAGTTCTGAATTTTATGTCTAATTAGTAGTTTCTGAAGTTTCTGAAGTAGATGAATTTGATGCACTAGATTAATTTGATGCAGGCCCAAGGAACTCCGCCCGCTCCTGCGGGAGAAGAAGCTGTACACCTTTGTTGGCTTCTCCATTGGATGTGACAAGGAGAAGCTAAAATTGTCTAGTTTGGAGATCAACCCCGACAAGTACGTCGACATGCAGCGCAAATGGAGAGTTCCAAACAATGGAAAGAAGTGGCAGGCTTTGGCTGAGTTTGCAGCCAGCCTCATCCACCCATCGTACAAGGAAATGAAGTAGAAGATCAACAAGAAATTGGACCACAAACTATGGGGGGACAGCCCACTGCCAAACAACCTCATCGAGTACGCAGCGAAAGATGCATACATCACCTACGAGGCATGCAAGAAAATCAAAATCGTCAAAGAAGGTTTGAAGTACTGGCAAGAGGCGGAGGATCATTGGGATGACCCCTACTACTGGGGATATTGAGTTGTTTGTGGTATTATGTGTCTCAGTTTGCAGTTATGTGGTTGAACAAGTTTGCTTTTGTAATGCTGAACAAGTTTGCTTTTGTTATGTTGAACAAGTTTGCTTTTGTAATGATGAACAAGTTTGCTTTTGTTATGTAGTTATGTGATTGTTATGATGCTGGTGCAGAACACTTATGGTTGTGATGTGATGCAAAATCCTTCAACTTTTGGTGATCATTTAGTTCAAGTTTTGGTCAGATCATACAGAATGTTGTCTAGAAGTTTTTGTGATCATTTAGTAGTTTTTTTATAATAAGCCTTTCACTATAAGTGAAAAAGCTGAAGTTCTCAGCATGAAGAATCACACAACACAGCACCTACATTATGATGATACACTATCAACTGCAGACCTGAATGCATCCAATTCGGCCTTTCCCAAGCAGTGATGGTAACTGAAAGTATAACAACTAAAAACGCAGCTCTACTGTATGTGTCCAATAGTGCCATCATAACAGAACTTTGAGAAGTCCTATATTATACACTAGCAAGCATCACAAGTTTCAGATGGTTTTCTAGCAAGTATTTTACAGAAAAGTGGATTGGTGGCACAAAATTGCTACACTCAGTCGATCTACCTAGCATTATCAGCATGGATACCATTGAGACGTGAACAGAAACTTGGGTACCTGCGCTATCCTGCGGTGGTTGAGGAGATGGATCTGGCCGATCCCATTCGGGGGGCGCGGGGGCGGCAGGGGTCGAGTCACCGACGGCGTGCAGGGGCGGCGGACAGAGGGGGACGAGTGGGGGATCTGGCGATGGAGGGAGGGAGGCCACAGTGCGAGGGGAATAGGTGGAGTGGGGGAGGGTTCTAATGGCCTACTTCGGATGGGCCTAATTCGGATGGCCCGTCTCGTAGTCTGCGCCTGAGGCATGCATGCATGGGAATGGCGGCGACGTGGGTTTGCATGCGCGGGTGGCGGCGTGAACTTTATATATCCGAATTATGTTATGATTTCTACCCGAAAACAAGCTCACGTGCGACGCACGCCTCTCGCATCGGCTCTCCGCCACTTCCTCCACCATTCCCTCCCTCTCATATCTCATCCAAAACAACCGCTGCGACGCGACGCTCCCAGAGCTAGGGTATGATGACGATGCGCGAGCAGCAGATGTGGGTTGTCGCCGCCGGCGATGAAGTGCTGATGGGGAGGCTTCAGGAACTCAACGGCTGGTTCCCGACGGCGAAGGCCCTCAACGACGCGTCGGAAATGGTGAGAGACAAGCTCAGGGGAGAAGAAATCCTCCGCTGCTTCCCCAACTACGAGCGCCAGCCGGTGATGGGGGTGCTCCTCTGGGCGATGTTGGAGGCGGAGTCTCTGGATCCAAAGCAGAGGGAGAAGTGGAAGGTGTTCCGCTCCCTACGCTACCGCCTGATCCAGCCGCGGGCGCCGCCGCCGGCGCAGCCACAGGCGCCATCGCAGGCGGTGGTGATGGGGATTCCATCTCCTGGATCCAAATGGCTCCCAATCGAAATGGAGGAGGACGAAGTGCTGGCTGTGACTCCAAGACGCAGGGTCAGGACGCCAGCGACTCCAACCACGCTTCCCCGCCGCTCCCCTCGCTTCTCGAGGTGCTCGCCTCGCCTCCTTGCCCTCTCCCGCCGCCAGTAGGACGCTCGCCGGCTGGTAGCCGTTTCTGGTTAATGGCCTGTGTTGGCCTTTTGGTGGGTTGTTTTTCATGTTGGTTGTGGGTTCTGTTCCGTTATGTAATGTCTAATACTTTGTTATGATTTCTACCCGTCTATTTGATATGTCGTTGGTTAACTGGAAATTGTTTTTCGACGTTGTATGGTTTTGTAGGCGTTGTATGGTTTTGTAGGCTATAATGATTACGCACACGTGTAGATGAAAGGCACGAAAAAATAGTTTCAACAAAGACAACATAAATGATTTTTTACAAGTTTTATAGATGGAAACTTCTTTAGATGCAATGCCATCTCACAAACAACTCAGAAACAACTGTACGATTGGTCATAAAACACATGCATTGTTGTTCAACGAACTGTCTCATGAATAAATTGTACCATAATTGCGAACATAGTGTGAAACTGAAAAAAAATGTTTGTTTGCAACAAAATAATCTTGGTTTGAAGCTTAAACTGGTCTTGTAGTCCTAGGTGCTAGTACTTTATTACAAGTTTTAGAGTGGTTGGGCTTTTTTAGAATTGTTTTCGACTCTGAAAACAATTGAGCCTACTCCATATGGTCTTCTGCACTGCCAAAATCCAGTGACCTCTTGTGTTGCGTCGTTGGAGATTGCGTCGGGCTTGGCGACGACCCATGTGCTTCAATCTTTTTCTCTTTCACATCAATGTAACCATACAACTGAAGTTGTTCTTGGTCTTTCTCCGCCAACTCTCTAGCAAGACCCTCCATTTCTTGGATTCTCACTTCCTGTAGAAAACCATAGGAATTGTATTAGGAAGAAATCAAAAAAGACGTAGCCATAAACTAGATGCATGTAACATTTAAAATTTAAACCTCTGGATCAATGTCATCCTCGGGAAAACAACCCGTAGTTCTATTGTACACAGTGTACAGGTGACATGTCTTGCTGCCATTCAGATCAGAAAGCATTTTTTCTACATCATCTGGTCCTACAATCAAGAACATTCCTTCTGGCAGCTTCCACGCGAACCCGGCAAAGAAATAGTACAGTTCTGCTCCCATTTTGCAACCAAAAGAATCTCTTATTTCACTCATAATGAGATCGTAGGTCACTTTGGCGGGTTCAAAAATTCTGACTTCTGCCGGGTGTTCATCAAAGTATGCTCTCGGGACATGTGACATCTCATCATCCCTACTAACAAAAAATTCCATGACCAGCACCTACTATCTCACATCAGAGTTAATACATTCAATGAGTAAAGGGGCAAATATAATTTTGTATGTGCATAGCAACATTGCGGCGTTGTTACCTGCTTTTGTGGAATGTATCCTTCATGTGGAGTGACTAGGGATTGTGCCATCTCAAACCTTCTCACCTTGTTATGTGGAATGTATCCTTCATGTGGTGTGACTGGGGACTCTGCCATCACAGGTTTCTTATTCTGCGTATGAAACGTCGACAGTGGGTTTACACACAAGTTTTGAAAGGTCATACCATATCTTGGGTATGCATCGTTGCGAGGTACTTACAAGGGGAGAATTGACGATATGTTGTTGGGGTGGACTGATGTGGCATTGAATGGGTGACTCTATCGCAATGTCTCGAGTGAATGGCGACTGTGCCGTCTCATGATGCTTAGCCTACATACAATCGCCGACATAAGGTTGCCACAAATTGAAGATGTTTATATCATAGAATACGTAGGTCCTTAATATATAGAATCGGTGCGAGATACTTACAGGGGGAGAATAATTGAAGACATGTTGTCGGGGTGACCGTGAGATCGCACGGTCTTCTAACATATGTCCTTCCAAGCGGACCTTCTCCAGCATGGTCTTATAATCCATGTCCGACCGCTCCTGTAGCAGCTTACTGTCCATATCCGCACGTGCCTACAACACATAGGCATCCATCCTGACTCGCTCTGTCTGTATAATACTGTCCACAAGCTTCCGGCCCTTCTGCAACGTTTGATGCATTTCCTTGTAGCCTAAGACAAACTTTTTTTCCATGTACTCACAGTCCCTCTTATACTTTTCTTCAATCTCAAGATGCATCTTCGCCATCTTACGGGAAAACTCCTCACGCTCCTCCTTTATCATCCTGTCCACGCATGAACGTTCTTTTTTCAGTTTCTTATCTACCTCAGCGCGATCCTTTTGCACCTTCAAGTCAATCTCCCACGCGCTTCATGCAAAGACTTGTCGTACTCCGCATGGTTGTTATGCGCCTCTGAGACCATGGTTCCTACAGCAACACATATACCCATAGTGTGAAAACTGTATCCACACCCTCATCCAACTAATTCGAAACAATACGACCGTGAAAAAATATTCATAATCAGTTCGTACGATCAACTAGTACAAACTGTCAATCAAAAAGCTCTTGCATAACATCCTGTACTCGAATCACACTAGAACTACTCAACTATGGCAAAAGCTGGATTTTCTAATCTCTTCGGAAATTACTTGTTGGTCGAATCAAGGGAAAAAATAATCAGCACTGCAATCGAAGATGAGAGAAGCCGTGGAGGAGACCTTTTTAATCCGGCGTCGGCGTGGTCGCTTGAGAAGCGATGGCGCGATCCCGGCGATGGCTATGTGAGGAGAAACAAGGTAGATGGGGGTGGTTAGGATAGGGTAGATATGCGGTAGAATGGGAAGGTATATATCCGTGATTGTAGGGTTAATTAGTTATTTTTAAGTAATGAGCTTCGATGCAAGTTTTTTTAACGAGCGCGATCTTTTCGGGGCTTCGAAAACATGTGCACTGACCGCGGGTCGAACCACATATCACACAAGCCCGAGCCATCACCGTGCCCATGCCAACCCGCCGCCCACCATTCTAACTTATTGTTCTCTAAAAAAGGAAGAGCAATAAATTCAATCCAAGAATTTCTAGATATAATTGTCAACTCATTTTTGTTCGTAATTACGAGATATGTTTAGCGCAATTAGTGGCTAACTGGATTCTTTTTTTTGAGGAATAGTGGCAACTTGGTTTGATACATGCCAAACGTTACGTTCAGATTAGTTGCATTATTTCGTTCATTTTTTATCAAACAAATCTATACAAAGTGTTAATTGGACAATGTGAACAATGTGGCACGAAGGTTGTCGGCCCAGCCAGTGGATGGAACGGATGGTACATGTACACGCAAGTACGATCTCTGACACGCGCATTTCGGGTCCCTGTACATGTACATGTAAACCAACCCAACATTGATCCGGTTCAGTGGATGCATGCATGCTTTATGTGGCACGAAGTATGTCGGCCGAGCCAGTCGACGGACCAGATCGATGCTACAGGAGGGACTCCATTGTAGACCAACGCTCCATCAATGTCCGGTGTGTTTGCTTCGTCCATCGTAAGACAAACATAGTTCCTTCAACCCTAAAACCCTTAAACCCTAAACCCTGATAACCCTAAACCCCCCCCCTCCCACTAAACCGTAAAAACATTCAAATTTTTACCCCACATGGAAACCATTATGCATGCATTCTCTATGTGGTCATGGGATGCCATGAAAGATTTTTGGGATTATACACGCAAGTACGATCTCTGACACGTGCATTTCCGGCCTAGCATGTCAACACCCCAAAAGCACTAGCTGGGTTCCTCACCTGTATGAAACCAACCAAACATCGATCCGGTCCAGTGGATGGATGCATGCTCTATGTGGCACGAAGTTTGTCGGCCGAGCCAGTCAACGGACCGGATCGATGGTACCGGAGGGAATTCATTATAGACCAACGCTCCATCAATGTCTGGTGTGTGTGCTACGTCCACCATAAGACAAACATAGTTCGTCAACCCTAAAACCCTTAAACCCTAAACCCTGATAACCCTAACCCCCCCCCCACTAAACCGTAAAAACATTCAAATTTTTGCCCCACATGGAAACCATTATGCATGCATTCTCTATGGGGTCATGGGATGCCATGAAAAAAGTTTGGGATTATAC
>NC_057794.1:1614134-1615426 GCF_018294505.1 Triticum aestivum | reverse complement strand
GCGCAGTGGTGGCGCCAACACAAAATAGTTGTGGGTTAGTCTAGCGTAATCTCCTTTAAAGATCCTTTTTTTTTGCATAAATATACATAAATTAAGCATGTTATAAAAACTCTGGGGTTAGCTGACCCCACAACTTAGACTTGGAATCGCCATAGGGTGGGCGGGACGCCGGGGTCATTGATCTCACCTCTCACGTGAAGGAGTGGTATTATATGTTTTTAGTAGTTTTAGGGATCTTTTGCATGGTAAACATCCTATGAACTAGTATGTTCAACGTTGAATTGCCCGGTGTCCATGTCCGTCTTGTTTGAGAGATAAGGTTGGATGGCGTTTGTCTAGCTCGGATGTTCGTGGACACATCCGGACACAGACACCTGACGTGCCGGTGCACATTTGGGGAATCTATTTGATGAACGCTGTTGGAGATGCCCTTAGTAGCTTAAGGGCCATTTAAAGCACATGTGTTCAATGGTCTATACTTGAAGAAAGTGACTAAGGAAAATGCGTGTAGGAGTGGTTATTAGTTCCGCGCTTTACTAGTTTCACTCTACATCTACGCTCAACCATGAATTCTACACTACCAGATCAACGGCCTATGCCGACGGCGGCATAGGCTTCTTCCCGTCGGCATAGATCTAAGCCGACGGCTGCCGTCGGCATAGGCCCGTCGGTGTAGATGACGTCAGCAAAGTCTAGTCAGACCGTCGGCATAGGGCCTAGGCAGACGGCGTCCGTACGGTCGTCGGCGTAGAATGACCATCGGCGTAGTTTTCCACGGGACGGCCGTTGACGGCGCCGTCACTGCGCCAGACGAACCACGGGATGCCACATGGCGGAGGTAAGCCGACGGACAGGCCTCACCTCCAACGGGGAGGATTGGGATTTAGTTGTTTTGAACTTTGCTTCGGTAATCGGTACACCCCTCACCCCTCCCTGAATATGTTACATATTTTGATGCAGATAAAATGTGGATATTAGAAGTTATCACTTCAATCAAGAAAGGCAATATAATCATTTGTATGCATACCGATCTATTCCATACAATTGATTTGCAGGTTAACAATATCATTTTTAAGTAACTTTAAGATTCATGTAAACTTTGGGGGGGGGGGTGTATCGAAGCAAAACTCGGTTGTTGTTTTTTTTGTAGTTTTAGAGATCTTTTGCATTGTAAAAATCATGTGAACTTGTAGTATGATCAACATTGAATGGCTCGTGTCTGTCTTCTTCATGAAATTGGGTTGGACGACGTCCGCCCAGCCGATTGTCCATGGACACGTCCGGACATGGAC
>NC_057794.1:1604338-1614124 GCF_018294505.1 Triticum aestivum | reverse complement strand
GAAAAACCATGAAACTGTTGTCACAAGACCACAAAAAGTACATCATATCAGAAACCAGTCTTAGCGGTCTAACCCAGATGCATGAAGTGACTCTACGGCGCATAATGTTGGTTAGACTAGCCAAGAACATAGATATGGACACGCAATCCATTACCATCGGTAAAACGCCAATTCCTATAACAAAAGAGGACGTGCAAGGTATATTTGGCATTCCAATAGAAGGGGAGGATATAGAGCCACATCTGGAAATGCAAACCGACACAGAATTGTTTACCGCCTATGCAAACAATGGGCAAATTTTAATTTCTGACCTTGAAACGGCGATCCGAGCTTCCAAAGCCCCAGACGGCGATTTCCTGAGGCGGTTCATTCTGTACGCAATTGGTACTGTTCTAGCACCAACAGCACAACATTATGTGGACTCGAAATTTCTCAACCTTGTTACAGATCTTGAAAACCTTCGGAAATTTAACTGGGGATGTTTCACACTTAATCACTTCTTCAAGTCCGTTCACAAGTTTAGAAATCGAGATCACGTAAATATACAAGGAAATCTAATTCTGCTCCAGGTTAGTGATAGATCACTACTTAATGTCCTTTAATTATTGTTCTGTTGCATATCTGTATGGTGATGAACTAATTTATTGTGTAGTATTGGTACTGGGAGCACGTGCGTAGTGGTCGATTAATGTATGCTTCTAGACCCCCTCCATTGATCGCACGATGGGACGAAATGATGGCTACTTTAAGAAGCGATGCTTACGAGAAAGGAGGTCTTCATAACGGGCTGGTACCTATCTACAATTGAACTTTCTATATCCGATTTTTTATTTGGTACTAATGGTTCATTATATTTTAAAAAAATAAGTTGTCATGGAAATTTGTGCTCCTCAACGACCGTCCGAGAATTCTAATAATTTTCCAAGAAAAAAAGATGAAAATGTGCATCAACATGATTCGTATCGAGCACCATCACAAGGACAGCAATTTAGTAGCCAGCAAGTATGTACTCCAAAGACTATTTGTTTTTGCAATATCACAAATAGGTGTCATGGAACCTCATTCATTTAGCTATTGTTATCAACGGGGTTTTATTTTGTTTACATAGATTGAAATGGTAGTTGAAGTCATGAATGCACGCATTGCTGATCATGAAAAGAAGGTAGGCAGGAAGTTAATGGAAATTGAGCACAGATTTGATGTCAAATACCAGACTCTAGGTGAAGACCTGATCGACATGAAGACTAAAACTGGCACTAATCCTAGGTTGTCGAAGGCCGAGGACGAAATTAAAGACTTAAGGAGGGAACTCCATGTATGTCATACTGTGCATTTTGTATTTTTTTATGAATATGTTCCTTCATGTTCATTATTGTTTGCATTGTTACAGGACTTAAAATACGAATTTACAAGGAATCGACAATCAGTGTCACAGAAAGGAGGCGTGCAGGTGATCAAAATTGGCCCAACACATTAATATCTAAAAGTAACAAACTAATGATGAACTACCTTTGTTCATTGTAGGATCAAGTCAATGTGTGCAATTCATCCCTGACAGGAACTCCTAGGGCTAGCCAATTCACGACAGGGACTTCGAGTACACCAAGTGCAAGACATGTGACGGAAAACAATGAGGAACCACAATTAACTCCGATGAAGCCTGTCTTTGGTAATGATTACAAGTTCACGGATGAGGACATAGAGACAGCCGTTTACATCCGCGGAACATATGACCCTGTTGAAATAGCTAGAATCGGAGACATTTCCCTCACAGCAGAAAATTTGAAGCGAAATTTGGACGACAAATACATTTATGGTGATGTAAGCCCATTATACTCTATTCTACATCATTACTGCAACAACTGTCTTATTATTGTATGATTGAAAATTTGGCAGGTTATTATGGCATATGCTCGCATTAGCCAAATTGAAAATGATACTACCTCAATCATATCCCCTCAAGAAACCGAAAAGCTGTTACAAATGAAGGGGGTGGTTCCTGTTGGACGTGCAGCCTCATGGTTAGCTCATGTAGCAGGAAAATTTATAGGGCACCGAAAGGTACACGTTTTCCACACTTTCATAGTTTACGTACACACTGTACACAACAAATTTCGGTTCTCAACCCAACCCAAATTTTACTGCAGGTGCATGTCCCACTCAATGTACACCAAAACCATTGGATGCTAATGATGTTTAATTTTGACAAAAAAGAAATTCAGACTCTGAACTCCATGAATTATCATCGCGACAAGACCAAGGAAGATTCTCTTATAAGTGTTCTCTTGCTGCCTCTTTTGATCCGCATGGAAAATGAGCTCCCAAAGTACCGTAACCCTATGTATAACTCGTCGTACCCTAGGTGGACTCGATTCGGTTCTGCATTGATGAAGCTGTCAAGAAAGGGTTGATATCACCAGCTAATAACATCAATTTTGCCAAATGGACCAAAAAACGCTATGAGAACATACACAACAGACCGATGGGTACGCATGGCCTCATAAATTATTATTTGCGTACACGAATAAGATTACTGATCTTTAACTAAACATCGCAGGACTTCCTGCGCGGTTTGGACACTGCAGTACATGTTGTCATGGAACGGGGATGAAATGACCGATATTTTGAACCAGGTAATTTAATGCCTAATTTAAATTTGTACTTTGTTTACCTTGAAAGCTATGCTGACGTCAGTGTCGGTTATCCAATATAGGCAAGGATAGATATTTTCAGGTGGAAAATATGTACAGCCTTACTGCATTCAAATTGCAATGCGCTTCGTCTCGAATCATATAAGTTCCCCATAACGGTTAGCGCTATATGAAGAATATATCGTTTATTTCATAAGTCTCATGATTAGAACTAACGCAGCACTCTCTCTTATACAGAAGGACGTGTACGATGCCCAGCAAGCAGTTCTACCTGATGCTTCAGAAGAGGACGTACAATTAGTGAACAATCCCGATGGTTCCAACGAACCTGACACATCCAACTCCCAGAAGGATACCGGTGCACCCAACTCCCCCAAAAGGAAGAGAGCACGTGGACGCCTGAGAAAGATAGTCGATCCCGAGCAAGCAGCAAAAACAAAGAGTCTTAAAGAACTGAAACTTAAATTTGACAGCAAGACCATAGCCAACCAAGTGTCTTCGTTACCATCACGGTCACGCAGAGAGCATAAACCAGCGCCAGCTTTATTGAGCCCATTCAAACACAAATAGGTAGCATCAATTGATCATCAATTGATACATGCTCATGCTCATGCTCTACTTCTAGCATCATTTGATACACGTTTTGTTCTTATCAGAAAGTGGAAATAGGTACTTCTGGCAATCATGAGCATCCTCTACTTATTGCAATATCTAATGCATTGATACATTCTCATGCTCATGCTCTACTTTTAGCATCATTTGATACTCGTTTAGTTCTTAACAGAAAGTGGAAATAGGTACTTTTGGCAATCATGAGCATCCTCTACTTATTGCAATATCTAATGCATTGATACATGCTCATGCTCATGCTCTACTTTTAGCATCATTTGATACACGTTTAGTTCTTATCAGAAAGTGGAATAGGTACTTTTGGCAATCATGAGCATCCTCTACTTATTGCAATATCTAATGCATCATCAGTACAAAGCTTGATTTGGCAATAGGTGGAATCGGCAATCATTTGCATGCTTTAATTTTGTCAAAAATTAATGCATAGTTCAATTGTAATTGCTCATAGATATGGCAGGAACATGCTGAGTTATACACTAAACATAGTCATGCCAAGCTATAAATACCATAGTCATATTATGAGAGTTCCTAGCATGCATCACCGTACGGCAGAATAACACAGCAACCATAACATAGACCACCGTACGATACTTGAGTTGCTAAGGCCTTGTACAATGCAAGGTGCTTAGGGGAGTTGCTTATAGAAATAAACCAGGCTTTTCTTAAGCACATGTGCTTATTTGTATAGGGTAGACGCATAACTAGGCGTCTCTCCTGTAGAAATAGGCACCGGTGCTTCAGAAATACCCTGTTTATTTTTCTAAGCACCACCCTAAGCATCTAGCATTGTACAAGGCTTAAACATGCATCATCAAAATAGTATTAATAACTAGGAACACTAAACCAGAGTAGCAGCAAACTCTTAACATAAACGGCAGATCAACCACCGCTCAGCATAGGTTCATACACACCATAGGACATCAGTTTTAGACTCCAACAACAAACAAACATACATAACATAACAGGACACGGCGGTCCTGGGGCAGCATCAGCAATCTAGCAGCACATCACTTCTCTCCCTTCTTCAATGCATGTTGTAGGGCTCATTGACTTTGACAATCTCGAGGAAGCGTGCGTAGGCAGTATGTTTAGCCAGAGTACTGGCTTTATGCTTCTTACCATGTCCATTGCCAATGCTGAAGGCATGCTGGATCATGCCATCTATGCCGCCACCGATCACCTTGCAACAGAAAGGGCACCCAATCTTGCCAAAGAAACGGTACTTGATCTTCCCAGCAATCAGATGCCTCAGGGTGTACCGGTCTTACTGTGCCTGCTGTCCATGTTGTAGTCCACGTCGTCGTCATCCTCCTGTGAATTAGTGAATTAGTACACATAGAAGAACTCAGCTAATCTATTATGGTACATTGACTTTAATTACAATGTTTTGAAAGTACACATGTGTAACATGGCAACTATCTATTTGCTAGAAACAAGGCGTATGTGCACATACATAATTGAGCCAAAGAAACTGACATGCATAAATATGAACGGTGGAATAATTGCATTTATAGATTAGTGCACAAGTAGTACATAATTAACACATGAAAGACTTCATGAAGTGGCTTTGTTTAATGATATTTGATACTTGTTACAGGTGTAATTCTTATTGGAATCAGAAAAATGGCTTCATTATACTCCTCCATGTTTCACACAAGGGGGTTTGTTCTATCTACTGGAATGAAGAAACCATTATTCTTCCTGACAGCGGCAATACTGCTTCTCCAACATTGTTAGACCCTGATAAGTTTCAGAAGGAAATTGGTAAAGGAGCTATGGGGTGTCTCACTGCTCATATTGATGAGAGATATGGCTGTGATCATCTAGATAACATACTGTGGAAAATTGGCTAGATGAAATGTTTTGATTTTTTGGTATCCAGTGGATATGTACTGTCAGCCCATAATTATTAAGGGAGCGATCACTTCCTTTGCAAAATGGAAATCTGTATAGAATTTGCAAATGGATCATCTATGAACATGTGTGCAAACTAATCATATATGAACATGTGTGCAAATTAATTCATCTACATAAACTAAAATGAATCAGGAACTACAGCATTTTGTCATTGTCCTTGGGAAGCCAATGGAGAATCCTGCCATATATCCATTGTTTAACCCACTTTTTCATTAATGTATCCCTGCCATGAACATTTTCTTGTATTTGGGTTCATTACCCCACTTCTTTCATTCATGTATCTCTTGTGAAACTTATGCTCATCTAGTTAACAAGACAAACCCCAATGCCATGAAATAAAACCAGAGTATCTGCTGGAATCAGAATATGAATCAGATTTAAAAATCCACATCCAACATGAAGATCTATGCTAGATCCCTACAATCCTACATACGTAGAACTAGCACGCCCAAGTGAAATTGATGCTCATCTAGTTTACAAGAAAAACCCCAATGTCATGAAAAAAACAGAGCAAAAAACAGAGTACTACCTCAGATAGCTCGTCGATGGCATCCTCGTCGAAGTCGCTGCCCTTCCTGCAATCTAAGTCGAACTCCTTTATGGCGTTCTCCTCGAAGAGCTCTTCGATTTCGTCATGAACCTTGCGCTTACGCCTTCTCATCTCCTCCTCCTCCAGATCTTCCCCGACCTTGTGCTCGCCGACGGGTGCCTCGACGGCTGCGATGGCAGCGGGAGCAGGCACAATGGTCGCTGCACTGGCAGCTTCCGCCGCTACGGCGGACTCTGCCGCTCCACCTACGGCTACAGCCACGGCAGCAGACTGCGCTGCTCCGATGGTTGCCTTCGGCTCGTCCGCCGCATCTTCACGTCCGTGCTTCATCGTCGGTCGAAGACAGGAGGAGGGAGGCGTAGGAAGGGAGGAGGGTGGTGAGGAAGGAGGAGAGGGTGGTGAGGTGGTGAGGAAGGAAGAGAGGGTGGGGAGAGGACGAGGGTTTTCTACCCAATTTGGGGAAGAAATGCACTGCTCCTGCCTCTTGGAGTTACCGAGAAGCTGCGGGTGCCGATTTGACTTGACACACCCACCCGGCCGTCCCCATTCCACGTGGGGACGTGGCGGTCGTGCACGCGGTCGTGCACCTCCTGCGGTTTGCCATCAATTGCTATCGGTCTCACAAGTGGGTCCCCTTGTCATCCACACAACCGAGCCACCACATGTACCACATTTTTCTTTCTCCCCGTCTCGACCACTCCACATCTTTCTTTCTCCCCTTCTCGACCAGCGCCGCCGCCGTCGCCGCCATCTCTCGACGACCCCTCTCTCCGCTCCCGGTGCGCGGCCGCCGCCAACTCCGGCAAGTACGTGAGATCTCCCCTCTTCTTCCCTTCCCCAACCGCGTCTCCCTACGGAGGCGGATTTGAGCCGATTGGTTTGGACTGAAACTTAGTTTTTGGATTGGATCTTGATTTGGTTTCTATGGTTTGAGACCAAATCAATCAATTAGTTTGAGCCGCCACTACCACCTACTACTGCTTCAAATCCAAGAGCCGATGTTGCTGGCCGGAGCTCGTCGGCTCTCTTGAGCTTTGACGCCATGTCTGATCTAGATTCATGACGTGCCCTCGCATATGGCTTTGTCCACGGTTTGAACCTTTGGATTCAATCCAAAAGTTGAAAACGGTTTGGACTGGGTTGGATGACGAGCATGTATAGTTCGGTTTGGTCTAGATTCTAAATGAAAATATCTAGATTGGTTTGGTTTTGATGTGTGATGTGGATTGGACTGGTTTTAGTTTGGATGCCGAACTATTCCCAGGTTTAGATGAGACGGGCATTGCCATTGTCATTGGCATTGCTTTGTTACGTAGATGATAGAAAATAGATTGATTGGTCATTGCCAGTATAGGTTATCACTATGATTTATTATATGTATGATCTTTGTATTGTACTATGTACAATTCAACTTAGAGTTCAACACGTTCTGTGTAGAATGGAGGAAGCACAATGTGGACGCTGCAACTCACGGTGCCGGACCAGCCTTTCTACTGCCATGTTGTTCAGCATCTACTTCCAGCCTTCTTTTGTTTCTGCAGCGGTAACAATTTATATGAACCTTCTGACAGTACATTCTTTTTATTTTTTTTTGCTATTTCCACTAATGTATTGTGTCTGTTATTTGTTTTTATCTTACATAGATCGTACCATGCAATGTGAGATTGGCATTCAATGAGCTCGTCACAGACACCGTGACCTTCGATGCTCTTGGGGGCCCATACACTATGCAGGTCGAGAAGGGGCGAAAGATAACCCAGATAGGAGGAGATGATTGGGATCGTTTCATCGCCCGCATGCGTCTTAGTGGGGGTGAATTGATCAGCTTCTCCTTCAGAAAAGATAGGCCCGGGATTTCTGTTATCTATCTAAATTTGATTCCGGATAGTGAGGATGAAGTTCATGAGGAGGAAGATGGTGTTGATTCAGATGATGACGATTCAGATGATGATGATGAGAACCCACTTGTTGAATACCTGTATGCCCAAGGACTCAGACTGGGCGACGAGGAAATCGGCAACCTCTGGGACATGCTTCCGCTACGTGAAGACTACCTAGGGAAGCCATTCGTGACCCGCCTCACAAGGACGAATGTTAAACGGCATATCATGGTATGTTACTTAGTGTGGTAATTACATGATATACATGCTTAGTTAGTGTAGTAGTTCATATGATATGCATGTTGTAGTACTGTGATGAGAGGCCTAGTTTAGAATTCATTTAGTGAAGAATTTTATGACATGCATGTAGTGTAGTAATATGCGATGATATGCTTAGTGTACGCAGTAATCTAATGATATGCCTAATTACTGTAGTAATTTGATGCTTGGCGTATAGTGTACTGATGTGATGATATATATGCTCAGTGTTGAATCCAATGATATATGTGTCTTGAAGTGTATGCTTTGTTGATAATTGCACGTGACATGATCATATATCATGTCAACTGTTTTGCTATTTCCACTAATGTATATGATCATGTCAACTGTTTTCAGAAATTACCTAAGAGGTTACTTGATAGCTGTGGCATCGACCCGGACGAAGAAGGCATGGCTGCTGGACTACGCCTTACTAGAACAGGCTCCATCACCAGCTGTGCCTATGCAGTGGACACGGACGGTCGCACTGTCTTGAGCAGGGCAAGGTAGAAAGATGAGGAGTGGGGAAGCTTACTATAAACATAGCTACCGCCGCCGTTCAGACGAGGAGAGCGGCGAGGGAAGCGTGGAGAACGGCGGGGAAGTGAGGTCGCAACCATTGTCCTCCTCATCTTGCGCTTCGAAGTCTCCGGTGACTCGGTTGGAGGCTGCACAATCTGCAACGGCACCTCGTGCACGGTGGGTTCCTGATCCAGTGGATGCTCTACCCTGGATCTGAACGCCCACCACCTCCACCTGGTCCACTCGCTGGACGAATTGGCCTGCTCCATCGCCCAGAGGAGGATCTCGATCTTCTGAATCGGTTGCGCGGGCTGGGGGAAAAGCTTTGCCCTCTCCTTCTTCGTCAAATTCTTGAGAGTGGCCATTGCCGTCCAGCTCATCTGCCTTGTGTTGTCAAACCAAGAACGGATCTCCCTCAACCTGGCCAACTTGACATGGTCGCCGCCGGCGATCTGCACGAAGTCGGTGTTCTCGCCGCCGGCCATCAGCTCGATCTGTCGTGGAAGAGGGGGTGGGGGTGGGTGGGGGGGTTGCCTGAGTGGAGCGAAGTTGCAGCGGCAAGAAGGAGGAGATGACTGCGGTGGACATGGAGGAGAGGGAGGAGATGGCCGCCGATGAGTAATTGTGGAATGTGTAGCACCATGGCGGCGGTTATTCATTCGACGAGAGGGGCGGCGCGTGCAAATTTTCCTAGGACTAAACTGCCCCTAGATTAAAACGCGTCCCCACCTTGTCACGAGTACCGGCCCCACTCGTTTTAGTACTTTCGCGTACTTTCATCGGAGTACTACCCAGTACTTCGTATTTGTCTGCCGTTAGATCGACATCAACGAACGGTTCTAAAAAAGCCCAACCACTCTAAAACTTGTAGTACCTCAACTTTTAGGCTGCTATCAGCCATCCAATTATATACCCTACATAAACGACAATATAAAATAACAGTGGGCTTCACAAATTTGCAGGTATGAGAGCACGATGGACTTTAAGCTCGATAGGGTCCGTGGTGGTTTTGCTTTCATCAAGGCCATAAAAAGGTAATAACCAAAATCCCTTTTACTCTTGTAACTTTTATCCCAGTCCATCTTCTTTTTCTATAACCTTTCTCTAGAAAACTAGGTAATGTTCATGATCGAATAGATAGTAACTAGAACATCACATTCTTATGCAGCCTGGTGATTGGATTTGACGACGGATTTGCAATAGTGGAAATGAATTAATTTGGCAGTAAAGATCATGATACCGTTGAAAGAAAAATAGTGGCTGAATAAAAGTGGTGCCATGGATGATATGGCAACAACGGGAAACTCAAGAAATTGGTGCAGAGTCTATGCATGATGTGTGTGCGCTGGACTGTTATGCATCTCTATCAAAGACTTAA
>NC_057794.1:1600172-1601832 GCF_018294505.1 Triticum aestivum | reverse complement strand
AATTTCTAGTAGAACCAATCATATATATATATATCATCAATGTCTCACAAACCACCATATTAATTCACACATACACACATGTATAGCTATATACAATTTCTCGTACATGTGCATGTTGCCTTTAGAGCCAGTGGCATTAGCCTAATTGGTGCCTTCGGAGCACGATGACAATTGGAAGTGGTTCATGACCTGGTCGATGGGGGCGGTAGCGGGTAATAGTATTATCCCTTCGGATTTATGACCTGGTCGAGCAAGAATCCCGCTATTTCCTCTTGAAGTGCTTCTACGCGCTCCGTTTCTAGGAGCTTGTCCCGCACCTCTTTGAACTGTTAAGAAGGAGATCAATATGCATGTATATTAGTTGTGTGACTAGATATCGATAATGGTGTAAAAATTGTGAATAGTGTTCTGACAAGCGTACCCATTCCTGTCTTTGAGATCTGCTCCTTTCGGACGCCATCATGCGAATGTTCTCGCAAACGCAGAATGCACACAGATCAGTCCCCTGCGCCTGCTTCAGGGCCTTTATTACGAGAATGGAATTTAATTTGATCAGATAATAATTAATCAAGCATGATAATTAAAGAGATGGCAGCTAGCTAGCTAGCAAGTACTACTTAATTACTTACCTTGGGTCAAAACCATTTCAGTTGTCGTTTCCATTCGCCTTCCGTGACGCTGATGAACCTTGCCCAAGCCCTGCCCGCCGACAAAGAAAATGAATAAATGGGTTATTAAATAGTTCATATCATGAAATGACGAACTAAATAGGCCGAGATATATAGTTAATAATGATTGAAATTACCTATTGACTATCCCAAACAAGATGTTATAGTCACTATTTGCTTTGAGTAGTGAGTCCAGTATTTGAACTGTTCCGGCGTCACCTTTAATGATACACAAGATCCAGTGAAATCTGCATGCACACACGTTTGCATGTCTTAATTAAGCGGGCATATGTAAGCAAAAGCATGTAGCTAGCTAGTAGGCAAAAACAGAGAATTTGTAGTACAAGAAAGTGTGACTCACTAGAAGTTGTAAGGAAGTAGTATATCTTCATTGTATTTGAGGCGCTTCAAGAACTCTAGCATTCTGTCCTCTACCTGCTTTTAATGATGCTTGTTTATTGTCCATGTGTATTCATGAACGGTGTTTGGGTCAATGAACCCAATGCCATAGCGTCCACCTTTTCTCATTTCATACATCTTCATCCTGCATAATACCACAGAAAAGAATATAGTGAGGATAATTACAGGTAATGATTGATCAAAAGGATCACTACAGCTAGCTTGAGACTTAAATTACAGAAAGAAATCACTTACAGACAATAGCAACTGACGATAGATTTGTCGAGTGCGTCTTGATTGTATAACTGAAACAGTTCAGAATACTCAACGGTCACAGGTTTCTCATGGTAGTAATGATCCTTCTTGACTTGCACCATGAGGGACTCTCGATCGGATCTCTTGGTAATGTCCATGTACCATTGATGTAATTCATACATTCTCGTTGGGAGCTTCTTGACCTCTTCTGGCTTGACCAAAGGTTGGCCCCGGGCATATTTCCGTTTTATTTCCTCCTCTGTAAGCACAGGCATGTCCTCGATCTCGAGGAGTTGTCCAACAGTGATTTTGAGAGTTTCAGCCTGCATTATATGCAC
>NC_057794.1:1598025-1599999 GCF_018294505.1 Triticum aestivum | reverse complement strand
ACAATATAAAATAACAGTGGGCTTCACAAATTTGCAGGTATGAGAGCACGATGGACTTTAAGCTCGATAGGGTCCGTGGTGGTTTTGCTTTCATCAAGGCCATAAAAAGGTAATAACCAAAATCCCTTTTACTCTTGTAACTTTTATCCCAGTCCATCTTCTTTTTCTATAACCTTTCTCTAGAAAACTAGGTAATGTTCATGATCGAATAGATAGTAACTAGAACATCACATTCTTATGCAGCCTGGTGATTGGATTTGACGACGGATTTGCAATAGTGGAAATGAATTAATTTGGCAGTAAAGATCATGATACCGTTGAAAGAAAAATAGTGGCTGAATAAAAGTGGTGCCATGGATGATATGGCAACAACGGGAAACTCAAGAAATTGGTGCAGAGTCTATGCATGATGTGTGTGCGCTGGACTGTTATGCATCTCTATCAAAGACTTAATATTTTTGTTTCTACAAAAAATGCTACCTTTATTTGTACTATTCTACCAATCTGTGTTGTGTGCTTTGTGCTTTGTGCTTTGTGACGGTCATGACATTCCCTGTTAGCAGTGAGCTATAAGAGATGAAAAGCAAGCAGTGTTACTAGTAGACCATGTTTGATATGCGGCAATATTTTGTTGTAATCAAACATTATTTGCTATAAATAGGTTTGGTATTGTTGTTTGTTTCATAAAATAAATAAACGTATGGTGGACATTCCAAAATTCTGGCTACCTCCAAACACATGATCACTTTCTCGGTGAACACCAAATAAATTGGTAGCGCAGTGTCTGGCTACTATCCAAATGGACCCTTAATTTGACGGATGACTTTCTCCCTAAAATACATGTATACTTGGCGATAATCCTATTTATAAAGCTTCGAGTTGGTGATGAGTTCACATATGGGACCAATAACCTTTACCAATAAACAAATGCACCCTTAACCACATTGAGAATGGAACTTTCCATGAACATATATAAACAAATGTGTTTGTACGCACATGTGAGACCAAAAACAAATAAACAATACACTATTATTCATGTGAGACTAACACTTAGGCATAAATAACAAATACAGAAATGCAACTCCAACTCAATATATGTTCTTGTTTTTCTTTTTTTTCAACCAAGTTATTTCAGTTTTATATCACAGAACAATAGAGTAAACAAATTGAAATTCCAAAACGGCGATAGACCTTGTCCTCCTACCTGATCCACGACCTTGTGCAGTCAACTTACCAATGTCTATTCTCATATGTTTCAGTATTAGAAATGCCGTGTCTATGAAGGGCTATGGTCACTTAATGCCTGATGTGTGATCTTTTGTTCTATTTTTGTTATTTTTAACAGCGAACCATGAGTAAATGCCACATGGCTGTTGGGGAACGTTTGAAAAAACAAAAAAATTCCTACGGTTTCACCAAGATCCATCTATGAGTTCATCTAGCAACGAGTGATCGGATTGCATCTACATACCTTTGTAGATCACGCCCGGAAGCGTTCAAAGAACGGGGATGAGGAAGTCGTACTCGATGTGATCCAAATCACCGGAGATCCTAGCGCCGAACAGACGGCACCTCCGCGTTCAACACACGTACGGTCAGCGTGACGTCTCCTCCTTCTTGATCCAGCAAGGGGGAAGGAGAGGTTGATGAAGATCCAGCAGCACGACGGCGTGGTGGTGGATGCAGGAGTCACCGCAGCAGGGCTTCGCCGTTCTACTGCGAGAGGGAGAGGTGTAGCAGGGGAGAGGGAGGCGCCAAGAGTCAAGGGTGTGGCTGCCCCTCCCTCCCCCCCCCTTTATATAGGCTCCCCTAGGGGGGGGCGCCGGCCCTAGGAGATGGGATCTCCTAGGGGGGGCGACGGCCAAGGGGTGGAGTGCCCCCCAAGCCAGGTGGGGCGCCCCCCCCCCACTAGTGCAGAACCGGGCAATAGCACCGGTTCATAAGGCCCTTTAGTGCCGGTTCCATAACCGGCAC
>NC_057794.1:1586023-1596723 GCF_018294505.1 Triticum aestivum | reverse complement strand
AACGGTGTTTGGGTCAATGAACCCAATGCCATAGCGTCCACCTTTTCTCATTTCATACATCTTCATCCTGCATAATACCACAGAAAAGAATATAGTGAGGATAATTACAGGTAATGATTGATCAAAAGGATCACTACAGCTAGCTTGAGACTTAAATTACAGAAAGAAATCACTTACAGACAATAGCAACTGACGATAGATTTGTCGAGTGCGTCTTGATTGTATAACTGAAACAGTTCAGAATACTCAACGGTCACAGGTTTCTCATGGTAGTAATGATCCTTCTTGACTTGCACCATGAGGGACTCTCGATCGGATCTCTTGGTAATGTCCATGTACCATTGATGTAATTCATACATTCTCGTTGGGAGCTTCTTGACCTCTTCTGGCTTGACCAAAGGTTGGCCCCGGGCATATTTCCGTTTTATTTCCTCCTCTGTAAGCACAGGCATGTCCTCGATCTCGAGGAGTTGTCCAACAGTGATTTTGAGAGTTTCAGCCTGCATTATATGCACCGGGGTTATTACCACATCGCCCACCTCGGGAACGTAAACTGTTTGGCCACAATAATATTGGGCGCGCGTATTGTCACGTGTTGTTGGCGGCACAACAAGCGGGGGGGTCGATTGCGCCGCCTGTTCTCCCAGCTGGGCAACGGTTTTCCCGCATTTCTGACAGCTGCTTGTTGTTTGCTCGAGCTCGAGCTCGCCTCCTTCTATAGACATTGTCGATGTAACTTCCTGATGTGGCGCTCATAGTCTGTGTCAACAGGCTTAGGAGCTGGTGGTTGAGCCATACAAATGAAGTGGTCAACAACTTCCACAGGCACTTTCTCCCTTGGCGGCGGTGGCGGTTTCGGTCCAAAATGGGCGTCGACTTCTGCCCGCACTATGGCATTGGTTTGCTCCTCGGTCCTATCGTAAGCCCTCTCAGGAAGAGGAGTAGTGAGGTTTGGACCATATTTATATCGCTTGCCTCCGCCTGTACTTCATGTACTATGACCTCGACTCGTACCGCTACGCACTATAGCTGCGGGGTGTCTCTTCTGCGATTGCTGAGGCGGCGGAGACGGCTGACGGGGCTGAGTTGGACGAGGAGGAGTGGCCTGAAGCTGTGCCAGACTTGCAGTGGCCTGAGGTTGTGCCGGACTTGGAGGAGGAGTGGACGTCTGATGTTGTGTCGGACTTGGAGGAGGAGTGGCCTGACACTTTGCCGGACTTGGAGGAGGAGGAGTGGCCTCACGCATTGGTGGACTTGGAGGAGCGGGAGTCTGCTGACTCGATGGCAGACTTCGACGAGGAGTCGGGTGACGCGGTGTCGGTGGCCTTCGAAAGATGATGCAATCCTTTCTCCATAGGATGATACGATGTTTGGCATCTCCGAGTGTGTGCTCCTCGTCACCTTCAGGAATGTCAAGCTCTAGCCCCGAATATTGGTCCACCACCACATCAACCACGACACGAGCATAGCCTGCTGGAATCGGGTTGCAATGGAAGGTTGCATCGGGGGAATTTGTATAAGCAACACCGTCCGCCACCTTCAAGGATATCTTCTTAATTTTGAAGTGTAGCTCGCAGTTAGTGTTCTTCGTGATATCATCCACGGGGTATCTATCCAGCATTGCGTCAAACGGGGCGGAACCCATGCTGCTTCTCGGCATGGATGGGGCGGTGGTATCCAATGCTGGATCATCCGCTAGCTGCTACAGCTGCTGAGACCCCCTTTGCTGGCTAAGTGAGTCGATCTGCTCCTACTGCCGCTGGAATTTGATTGCCAAGTCCGCGTGCGCTGATTCTAGGCCTTGAAGGCGTTCATAGTCGAGCTTCCTCTGCTCCTCCTCCATCTTCCTCTTCTTCTCCTCCGCAATCTTCTTTCTCGCACGGGTTCTGTAGTCGGCGTTCTAGTCCGAAAACCCCTCATACCACGGAATAGCGCCCATGCCTCGTGTTCTTCCCGGGTGTTCAGGATTTCCCAGGGCACGCGTAAGCTCGTCGTTCTCTCTGTTGGGCTCGAACAACCCGGATCGAGCCTCTTCTATTGCAACAAGTAGCTTATCTTCGGCTCCGTCCAGACACGCCTTCTTAGAAACTTTGCCTGTCTTCGGGTCCAACTCCCCCCCATGCGCATAGAACCAAGTCCTGCACCTGGGGGCCAGCTCAATATTTCTAGAGTGACACTTGCATCCAGCATCTCTTTCTCAGACTTATCCCACTTAGGCATTCCCACCGCATAGCCACCTGGCCCCAGCTTATGGAACTTATCCTTTTTTGCGGTATTGGCCTTGTTTATTCTTGACCGTTCCTTAGATAATTCTGAATCCTTGAAATTTCACGAAATCATCCCAATGAGCACTTTGATTCTCTAGTGTTCCCTCGAATACTGGAGTCTTTCTTCCTCCTTTGACGTACTTGTCCCATTCACGATTCTTGTGGTTCTTGAATGCAACCGCCATCTTCCTAAAAGCAGTGTCCTTGACTTTCTGCACATCTGCTTCTGTGAAATGATCTGGTAGGGTGAAATGTTCCATGAGAGTATCCCAAAGCAGACCTTTTTGTCTGTCGTCGACAAAAGTAAGATCTGGACATGGCTTTGCTGGCTTTCTCCATTCTTGAAGGGAGATCGGGAGTTGGTCCTTCACAAGAACTGCGCACTGACGAACGAACTTGTCCGCAATCTTCTTAGGCGCTAATGGTTCGCCATTACGTTTGATTGCCTCGATATTATACTTTACGCCCTCCTTCAACTTTTTGTTCGGGCCTCGTTTCGTCCTTTTGCCTGAAGATTTGCTCGATCCGGATGGCTGAAAGAAGAAAGATCGATTCGTTAATATATCTTCAACTCATTTAAAACATGTGATGATCACCAGATGCCTGCTTATATAAATATATATACCTCTCCGGTGTTGTCATAATCGTAGTTCATGACTTCATCAATTCAGTCGTCGCGATCGAATATCATATCACCCTCTCCGGTGTTGTTTAGAAATTCGGAGCCGTCATAATCTTCTTCATTTTGATCATCATCTGGCCCGCGTATTATATCGAACATGGTCTGTTCTCCCTCTCTGTTGGTATTGTCCGCCATAGATTTTATTTAACTATGCCAAAAGAAATATAAAACAATTTAGTATTCAAATTACATCGTCTCGAATAATAGATATAATCTCGAATACATCATCTCGAATAATAGATATAATCTCGAATACATCGTCTCGAATAATAGATATAATCTCGAATACACCGTCTCGAATAATATATAATCTCGAATACATCGTCTTGAATATTATATATCGAGTACATCACTGGCTAGGTAGCTAATAAATATCGAATACTACAGAAGAATCTAGGACACTCGCGGTTCCTGCGGCGCGGGCGGTGGACACCCAAAGAGAAGGAACCCTCACAGGATCATAGCTAAAGTGAGATCCCTGAAGAAACTGCCAGGTATTGGAGAACCTGCCGCCCTCTAACGCAACCATGTAGCGATGGATGTGCTCGTCCTCCTCCCTGACACGGCGACGTACCACCTCCGGCGGGGCCGGCTCCCTCCTCACCGAAACTGGCCCACGCGAACGCCACCAAATGAGATCAGGGTCGACGACGGGACCCGGGGCCGGGTTCCTCATTAAGCGGCGCGCCCCTCTAGGTAGCACCTCCCAGTGCCAGCCCGGCGGATCCCAGTCCCGGACATGGGTCAGTCGGACGTCGTCGCGGACGGGTCGACGGCGAGGATGCGGGCCGGGCATCGTCGACAACAAATACTAGCTATATGCCCGCAAAAAGTAACATTTTTTTAATGATTGGATTTTGATAACTAAAATTTCTAACATTTCTATACGTTGTAACGATGGAAAAGCACCAGCAACCACCTGCAAACATGGTCACTCTTGATGTTATCCTAGAGAGCTGGGTAGGATATAGATACACGTGTGGGTGGGGCATGGATGACTACCTCTCTACGGGGTTACAAGAGGATCTGAGCGGCTGTCCGGTGCAAAAGGTAACACTGAAGGCTGTTTGTGAGCCAGCAAGCAAGATGATGGCATCTGAGGTTAGCCATATTGTTCTTCTATATGCAAATTAACCAATCTCAGCTTAAGATGATGCATATTCAAGTATGTGATATTTCTTTGTTATTTTCTTGTCTTGTCAACGGCCTGTTGGTGCTATTCATTACCTGACAGCCAATCAAACCAAGAATGAAAGTGAGGACTTATTTTCTCCTACGTGTACATATTTCTTAATTATTTTCACTGGACTGTTTTAAGAAAACTATTTGCTTAGGTCATGTACTGCAGGGATGGCACTTTGTCGGAAATACTATCGATGGATGTGCATCCAACGAAGCCTTGGTGAGTTTATGCTTCCAACAGTATTCATTGGAAGGATCACACCATATGAATTATAAATAACTTCCACCAACTTATAAATCATAAAGTCATGACTATGATCGTAGAGGTTACTTTCCGGGTTGTGATATATATCAAATTAAAAATTGACACGTAGTGGTAAGTGGAAAACACAAGTAAAAGTTCATGAAAGCTTGCTGGTAATTAATTGATTTTCCTCTCGCAAAAAAGAATTATTGTTTTCTACTTGTAACTATCCTCTTGTATCACGACAGGATTTTGGCAGCTCATGGAAGTGGGCATGTATCCATTTGGAACTATGAGACACAGGTCGATTCAGAACACATGCCATCATAGTCAGAAAAAATATATGCATGTTGTTGTTTTTGAAGAGTGAGTTTGACTGTAGGAATCTATCTATCGTTAAGAGGCGATTCTAACTTGTTTGCAGGAGAGAGTGATGTCGCTGAGACCTGTAAAGGAGTCAGCACCATGTGCTGGAGACCATTGGATGCTTTCTGCTAAATTCATCGCGCGGGAGGAATGGTTCGTGGCCGGCGATGGATACGGTTACATCCACGTGCTCTCATCTGCGATGATGGATGAGATCACACAGTTCAAAGCTCACACGGGCTGGGTCGAATCGCTGGCCATTCACCCGAGTCGCCCACTTGTGCTATCGGCATCCAACGACAGCTTAATCAAGCTATGGAACTGGGAAACTGACTGGTCATGCATTCAGATATTCGAAGCGCACTCACGCAGTGTGCAGCAAATCAGGTTTAACCCGCTGGATGGCAACACTTCTGCAAGTGCTTCAAAAGATGGCACAACAAAGGTACAAAAGAACAAAAAAGGCTCATTTCTCTATCTGTATCCATGAAATTTTCTATTTCTATCTTTATTAATAGTGCAATAGCACCTAAATTTACCAGATCTGGTGTTGTTCTTCTCCCATTCCTATCGCTACGTTGGACTGTGATGGTGGGCTGATATGTGTTGATTATTTTTCCCCCGGTGGTGATCGACAATATGTGGTTACCGGATCCGATAATGGGGTTGCACAGGTATGGCATTTTTATTATTCGACAATTATATTTAGTTACATAAAATATATTGATGTATTACATATGCTTCATTTTTTTTGTACTAGATTTGGGATTTGCAGACAAAGAAATGTATCCAAGAACTCAAGGGACCCCAACATATGTCTGGCGTCAATGTTGGTGTGATCGACGGCATGCAAGGGCATCCTGTTCTAATAACATCTTCAGATGAATATGCTATTTCTTTGCGCAACTACAACACCTATGGGTAACGCTTCTGATTTTGTAATGATAAAATGGCGGGTAGCTCTAGCCACTTTAGCCTCCCACAAAAGCTACCAATGACTCTTACATCCCTGGCTGGCATCACCTTGTTTTACGGTGATTGGGTTAGTACTCGGAGTACTTAGCAGTACTTATATGTCTGATCACGTCTGATTTTTATTAGCCGTCAGATCTTGCGGGGAATTTTAGTTGATTAAATTTAATATGTTAATTGCGATAAGGGCCACATCCATGTCTACTCGATCCAGTTCAGAATCCTCCTCCGATCTATTCGTCGCCGCTCCTGACCTTCTCCGTCCTCGACCTGCCCGGCGAGAGGAATAAATTCATCGTCCTCGTCCTCCACCCAACCAACCCCAGCCCCCCACGCCGTCACCGAAGAAGAAGAAGGCCGGATCTGCGCCGGCTGAATCGGCAGCGACCGTGGCGGGCGATCCCATCTCTTCGCGCGTACCATCCTTAAGGTATGAATTCGGCTTGGCGTTCTGCTCGTTCTCTTGGCCGTTGTGCCCCTCCACCGTGAATGCAGTACAACCTCAACCCCACAAGATCCGGGTACGGACTAGAACAACGAATGGAAAGCTTCATCGTGGCATAGTTTCTCTTGAGCTAATCGCATCATGTTTGTTTAAGTAAGATGTTGACGTTTGAGATGAGATATACTAAAGGAAGATGAGATATTGGTTCCATAGTTCACTTAATTTAGTTTATTAAAGTCATCATCACTTTAGGTTTGCATAGCGCATGAAATATAGTTTAAAGGAAGATGAGATACTACTTGTTGGACGTTGATGGTTGGTTTCCCTCACATGTCAAACCAGCAAAGTCTTTTCCATGCACTTGTCTTTGCCTATGAGCTATTTTACACCTGCAACATTGATAAACAGAAAGATGTTGATGATTGGTTTCCCTCACATGTCATATGCAGGAAAACATGGCGTATGCAAGTGATGAGAGTATGTTTGAGTATGTAAATGTTGTCAGCAAGATGTTTGATAGTGAGGCTGAAGGCTATGAATTCTACAACAAATATGCTCTTGAAAAAGGTTTTAGTGTGAGGAAAAGCTACGTTGAGTGGGATGGATCCAACAAATACATAATTTTAAGGAAAATTATGTGTAGTCGTCAAGGGTTTCGCGAAGATAAGCACATGAAAAGAAAGATGGAAGATAGAAAGAGGAGGCCACGAAGTTTAACTCGTGTTGGATGTAATGCTAAATTGGTCATTACGAGACAGGAGGAAACCGGTCGGTGGTTTGTCAAGGATTTCATCGATGAGCACAGCCATCCTCTAGCCCCACGGGATCTTTCTTGTCTGCTGTGTTCGCACAGACGAATTAGCGATGAGCAGAAAGCGGACATTGCGGACATGGAAAAATGTGGGATCCGCCAAATACCATATTATGGATATTTTGTGCTTTCAATACGGTGGATTTGATAAGGTTGGATGCATGAAGAGGGACATTTATAATTTCTGCCATGCTAATAAGCAGGAGACAATCAGTGCCGGTGATGCTAAAACGGTGATCATGCACATGATGGCGAGGCGAGAGCGAGATGTGGATTTTTTCTTCAAGTACTTGGTAGACGAGCATGGCCATCTGAAGGGACTGTTCTGGGCTGATAGTCAATCGCGACTTGACTACGAGGCTGTCGGAGACGTCATTGTTTTCGATAGCACATACAGAACCAGCAAATACAATCTGCCATCCGTGCCTTTTGTCGGGTTGAATCACCACCGCAGCACTGTTATATTTGGTTGTGGTATAATTTCTCATGAAACAAGCCAGGCATACGAGTGGATGTTGCGGACCTTTTCTGATTGCATGGCACAGAAGCATCCGATATTTGTGATCACAGATGGGGACCTTGCAATGCAGAGAGCAATAAGAGTGGTCTGGCCAGACTCAAACCATAGACTATGTATATGGCACATTCAGCAGAACATTGTACGCCATCTGCATGATGACGACGTAAAGGAGGAATTCAGATCTTTCATTTATGATACTTCTTCCATTAAAGAGCATGAGATAAAATGGATACAATTCTTACAACGGAATAAAGTAACCAGTGAGGAGTCTTGGCTGCATCAGATGTATCAGATGAGAAAGTTGTGGTGTGCTTCATATCTTGAGGGGCGTTGTTTTCTAGGATTGAGCAACAATCAGAGGAGTGAGAGCTTGAACTCTGTGCTACATACGCATCTTGAGGGTAAGATGTCGTTGTTTGAAATGCTAGAGCACTATGAGCGTTGCCTTGCGTCGCGACGGATTAACGAAGCTCTCCATGACGTCGAAGCCTTGCAGTCCGTTCCATTTACAGAGGAAAATGCTTCGCTGCTTGAGAAACACGCCGCAACAGTTTTCACACCTAGTGTCTTTAAGATGGTCTTATGGAGCATAGATGCTGTCAGCAAATGTCAGATTAGAGAGATACTAGATGGATCAGAAGATTCCACTTATGTTGTGTCCAAGCAGGAAAGAATGGATAAAAAGTTTGGAGTGCGCATTGAAGAGCAAGGAGGTCTTTTGCACAGGGTGAGTTGTTCTTGTTGTAAGCTGGAATGCGCAGGCACACCATGTTCCCACATTTTTTACATATTGGGGATTTTAAAACAAACAATTCTGCCCGGTTGTTGCGTTCCCACTAGGTGGACTATGAATGCAAAATGTGCATACGCACCTACTAGAAAAAACCAGATGTATGACTATTCGGTAAGCCTGCAGAGGTACCGCGAGTTACGGAATTGTAGTCACACCACAAGTTTCCAGGCATGCCACTCTGATGAGGACTATCACCGTCTAAAGATGCTTTTGCAAGCAGAACATCATGGCAAGCAATCAAGTTTTGAACAAGCTGACAGCAAGGAGTCAACTAATGCTCAGCATAACAGCATTAGGTTTGGCCCGTTGATGCCGCACTCGCAGCAAGTTGATAAGGTTCTGTATCCCGTGCATGTGCCAGGATGAGGTGCACCGAAGAAAAGGCTGCAGGCAAAGACAAAGAAGTCAAGATCACAGAATATCTGTGGCTATTGCAAGAAACCAGGTCACAATCGACGTAAATGCACTAAATTGCTAGAGGTACGAAATATGTTCATTTTTTTTGCATGTGTTTTACTCATAATTGATGTCCATGTGATTTATTGTATTCTTCTGTGTAGGATCTCGAGGCTGAACTGTGATATCTACATACAGCATGAACCGACGATGAGCCAGAGAAAGTCGTGTGCCATTCAGCTTTGTGTGACGTGGTCTTTACATTCTATTTCATCGTGACAGTAATTTAGTGAAGTGCGGTTGTACTGCCATGTTACTGTATTAGTTCGACATCTTTCGTTTCCATTTTCTGTGTGTATCATTTAATGTCCAACTTTAAGAATGATGATGTATTTCGACAAATTGGGCACTATGATTCTTCACCCTTACTATGGTTGTCATGCATATTCATAATCATCATGCATATTCTTCATTTATAGAGCAATAATGACTCACGTATTTTTTAAATAAGCGGGGCCCACTGGGGTGTGCTTGGAAATCTTTGAAAAACCTCCATGCACGTTCATCTTCGCTGCATGCAAATCGGGCGGCAGCCGCTGTGCCAGTAGCTGTCAAGGCCTTGATGAATCACTATTCACATGCAGGTCCCCGACTCTTGCATGCAGGTCCCCGACTCTTGCATGCAGGTCCCCGACTCTTGCATGCAGGTCCCCTTGAGGCATAGACCAATGTTTTCAGCAGTCAGTCTAGAGGGCATTATAAATTCAAAAAAAATCAAAAAAATACAAAAACTTGGAAACCTAGTTTTGTTTGTGGAAGAGATCATGTGTGCCAAAACTGAGGTGATTTGGAGGTGGTCGAAAAAATGCCCGCATTCCCGGAGGGACCATTTGGTCTAACTTAAGCCAGTTTTTGAAAAAACGTGAATTTTTCCACCACCTCCAAATCACCCAAATTTTCTTGTACATGGTCACCCACATGTGCAAAACATGGTCACCCACATGTGCAAAAAATGCCCACATTCCTCGAATACAATAGAAGATAGCTCTCCGAATACAATTCATCATATTAGTCTCCGAATCCAAAAGACCGAACAAAGATAGAACATTACAAGTCTCGAGACCGCGAGTAGCGAGTTTGCCTTCACATTACAAGTCGATATCGATCATCTAAACTACCATCACATAAAAGAGAGTTGCGGTCATCACGATGAGCATCATCGTGATGAAACTGGTCTTCATCCGGTTCCTCCAACGCTCCCTCCTCTCTCCCGCTAGATAGCGGGCGTATCTAGATTCCGCCTCCGCCCTAGTGGTGTACCCTTTGTAACTGTTACCGCTGAAACGGTGAACCTGTCTGCGACACTCCTCCCAGTCGTCGTAGACTCCGTGTCACACCCTAGCTAGTCATGCATTAGAGTGTTGCATCATGTTTACTCTTTCATCAGAAACTTGAAATGGGGATGACAGAACCCCCAGTCCCCTCTGAAACCAACTAGGGTTACTAAAATAATTTTTCAATGAACCTGAAATGCCCTTCTAAAATGTCCATCATTTTAGCCTTGGTTCAGAACCTCTGACAGAAGTGGTGCACATTTTTCTAGGCCATCATAGGGTCTTTGAATTAAATCATAGATATTTGAATTTGGGCATTTAAAATAATATAAAATATTTAAATGCTCAAATATCTCCAAACTAAAATGTTTCATGTTGGAAATAATCCAACTATGGACCAGGAGTAGTTTGGTGAATTTTGGAGTTGCCTAGGTATTTTAGTTAATTCAACAAAGTTGCAGATGTATTAAATAAAACAGAAAACAAAAAAAGAAAGGGGAAAGACTTACCTGTGCGGCCCAGCCAGCTGGCCGGCCCAGCTAGCAGCCGACCCAGCCCAACACTGTAGCTCCCCGTCGTCTTCCTCCCCACGCCCCGAAGCTGCTGCGTGCTCGCGCGCGCGCGGCCGCGCGGCCACCTCCTGCTTGCCGATGCCCTCCTGGCCGCGTGGACGACGTCCGCAGCCCGT
>NC_057794.1:1564694-1585189 GCF_018294505.1 Triticum aestivum | reverse complement strand
GGGTCGTCCTCAGCTTCACTCCGGTGGTCGCCGCGTTCCATTTGGTGGCCGAAACGACCAAAACCACTATCGCCGCCGCACTGTTGGTCGCCGCCGGCCAGAACTCCGGCGAGCTGACGTGGCCTAGTTGATTAACCACTAATCCACCACCTACTGACGCTGACAAGTGGGGCCCAGGGCTTAGTCAAAGCTAACCAGCCCGGGGTCAACGCGGGATTAGCCCCTGTGACACTGACGTGTGGACCCCACACGTCAGGTTTGACCCTAGCCAGCCCTGTTGACCTGCTGATGTCACTGTGACGTCAGGCTGACGCAGTAAATGATAATTCTGGATTTAAATTAAATCAGGAAATTCCAGAATATTAATTAAACTTCAAAATTTCATAACTTTTATCCTGTAACTCCAAATTGGACAAATTATATATGAAAAATGATCAGAAAAATCCAATCTATCCATCTGTACTATTTTCATGCATGATCAAACAAGTTAAATTGATGTTTTAAATAGAACAAGAAAAGGCACTTTAAAAGGCCATATTTGAATTTGGAATTTGAATCTTTGATTCAAATTTGCTCAAACACTTCTGGCTTTAGTTGCATTAGCCCAACACACTCATATTGCCATGTTTCATGCATGCATCATATTGTTGCACATTGTTTGGTGATGCCTGTGTATCGTTATCCTTTGCGACAGGATCTGTCCCCGAGGAGTACCGTGACTACCCTAACAAAGAACCGTATCCGTGCAACGAACCATCAGGCAAGCAACCAACCATTTGATCATATCGATACAATCCCATGTTCTCGCTCCTGCTCTCTTTTACTGCATTAAGACAACGCGATTCAAACTGCTGTGTGCTACGGTAGTTGAACCCTTTTCCTCTGCATGACCTGTCATTGCCACAGTAACTAGATGAAACCCACTAGCACGTGTAGGAGTTGATTGAGCTCTATGTATGTGTTGTTCCTACCTTGCTATGCCTGCTATGCTTAGAGTAGTGTCAGGTCTGGTTCATCTGGGTGATGGGCTAGAGTGAAATGATTATGTCGGTAATGAGAGTGATGTGGTGAACACGATTTGGTAAAGGTATCGATGAGAGGCCATGTAGGAGTACATGGTGGGTTGTTTCATTGAAGCTGACCTTAAGCACTGAGATCTGTATGTGTGATTTAAGATTCAGCTACTACCATGCATTGGGCCCGACACCAATGGACCCTCTCGACTTCTTATTCACCCTAGTTCTCCGTCCAGGAGTTGCAAGTAGTTTCTGGTGTTTGTAGCCTACTGGAGGCCGTGGACAGCGCTGACCGTAGGGGTGGGCTGTGATGCGGTAGGTACGTGGCACGGTGTACCGAATACCCGTTAGGTATCTCGGGAACCCTGTTCACATCGTTCGGGGCCGTATGGGAAACCTCGGCCGGACTCCCTGCGGATGGAACCTGAATAGGCGATAAACCTGGACTGGAGGCTTAGGTGATTAGGTAGGTCGTGGCCGACACCCACGTTGGGCTTCCGCTTGAAGGTTGCCGAGTACATGTCGTGTAAACGACGGTAAGTGGTGAGAGCGTGTATGAAGAAGTACTCCCTGCAGGGTTAACATGATCTATTCGAATAGTCGCGTCCGCGGTAAAGGACTACTTGGTTGCCTATACAGTTCATAGACAAGTAAATGGAAACTGATAAAAGCCTCAAGATAAGTGTGAGTGCCGAGGATGGCTCTTCTGTAGGAAGACGGAGGTGGATCCTCGGCAGTGTATTGAAGTGGTGAATAGTGGACTCGTGTGCGCAAAACTATTTCAAGTTGGAGTATCGTAGGATAGTCTAGCCAAGAGTCAAAGCTGGCTTGCTGCAATAACTCCACCAACCCTTCTTGATACTATGCATGTATGTAGGATCTGATGTAAGTCTTGCTGAGTACCTTTGTACTCATGTTGCTATAATCTACATTTTTACAGAAGACGCTGCAACCCCTTCTGATGGGTTCTATGTAGACGTTGACATCAACGAGTAGGCTAAAGACCCAGGTGGTGACCCTGAGCTTGTGAAGGACCACATAGTATAGCCAGGCTTCCCAAGCCTCTTTTATTTTACTAGTTGTCTGTACTCAGACAAGTTACTTCCGCTGTTGGCTTGTATGATTGTATGACTTGTATGTTGGGTCGTGAGACCCGTACCTTTGTGTGTATGTTATGTATGGCTCACTGAGCCTTAAATAAAGTACTTGTGTTGTAGAGTCATGTTGTGATGCTTCGTTGTATTTGCACATATCGAGCATATTGTGTGTATGATTGAAATGCTTGGTATGTGTGGGATCTGACTATCTAGTTGTTTATCTTTAGTAGCCTCTCTTACCGGGAAATGTCTCCTAGTGTTACCGCTGAGCCATGGTAGCTTGCTACTGCTCTGGAACACTTAGGCTGGCCGGCATGTGTCCTTCTTCGTTCCTGTGTCTGTCCCTTCGGGGAAATGTCACGCTTTGAGTACCGGAGTCCTGTTAGCCCGCTACAGCCCGGTTTACCGGAGTCCTGCTAGCCCAGTGCTACAGCCCGGACCCACTTGCTGATGACCGACACGTTCGAAGCTGGGTCATGGATGCCTGTCCCTGTAAGTCTGTGCCACTTTGGGTTTACGACTAGTCATGTCAGCCCGGGCTCTTTATCATATGGATGCTAGCGACACCATCATATACGTGAGCCAAAAGGCGCAAACGGTCCCGGGAAAAAGGTAAGACGACACCCGTGGGGATACCGTGCGTGAGGCCGCAAAGTGATATGAGGTGTTACCAGCTAGATCGATGTGACATCGAGTCGGGGTCCTGACAGTGTTGGCATCAGAGCCGGACTGCCTGTAGGTTCTCCAAGCCAAACTGGTCGATGTTGAGTCTAGAAATTCTTTAGTTATATGTAGGGGAATTGTTTGTGGGTTGGAACGTAAGGCTTCTTTTACTCCTTATACCTTGTGACTTTCTGATCTGAGTCAGTCCATTCTTCCACCGGGGGTTAAGGAATTAGGATCTGTTCTCTCTATCAGGATCACGTGTTACTAATCAGTAGTACCTTATAAGTTTGATGGTTATCAGCCTAGTTCAGTTCTACTACCACATTATGTTGTAGGAATGGTTTCAAGACTTGATATGATGATGTTGAGTGTGTACGAAATCCTTTGTCAAATGTCTCAATATCCTTTTTGAGCATTTACAGCTGTTATGCTGCCGAAATTTTGCTAGAAATTCTAATGCCTTTGCATTATGATTATGCTTTCAGATGGCCACTCGCGACCTCAATCAAGTGGTTCACCTGACTCGATGCCAAGATGTACCCGGCCATACTGCTAAGTTGGTCAGGGTAATGACTGAGGCTGGATACCGCTGGTATCCTGAGTACACGGTCGAAGAGCAATTCCGAGACTTTAATCAAAGCCAGTATCTCTGCACTGTCAGGATATTTCCATCTTATCCTGGATCCACTGAGCCTCTTCACTGCTCCTATGGACTCGGGGTTACTATCGAGATGGCTGTGCAGGATGCCGCCTACTCTATGATGACCATTATGCGAGTCAGATCTGGTCTATTTCGGGACTCCGATTTCCGGTATATGCCAGGATCACTTCCGGGAGCACAAGGATATCTCCAAGCTATCTATGCTGATTCTACTCAGGAGGATTCACGGACTCGCACCACTGCTGAGATGCTCGAGGATAAGGACCGTGAAAATCGGGCCTTAAGGTTAGAGCTCTTCAATACCCGTGCCGACCACTGGGCCACTTTGACTCGGTTCGCACCGGCGGTGCAAGCTGGATATTCAGATATGCGCGATCTCTATCCAGTGAGATCTGCTCTGCCGGACGTGATGGTTTGGCGTGATGTAGGAGGCATCACCCCACCTCGCGGTCCCCGTAGGCCACCGTTTGTTGGTCCAAGGCCTCATCCTAGCCCCTATGGTCCACAAGCTCCGCGAGATCGTCTGTTTCCGGATGAACATGTTGAGCTTCCAGGCTATGGAGGTGACTTCTACGAGGACTACTACGGATCGGTCTGAGTTAGTAGTAGTATCACTAGTTCGCACTAGCTGTGTCGTCTATTGTCCTGCGTGTCTCGTGGGATATGATCTAGTTTGTACTCTTTCCGGAGATGTAGAAAAATAATGTATAGGAGCTTGGGATGCCTCCGATGAGATGTAATCCTCTTTTCACCGTATTAGTACTTTGATTGGTCTTGTACTAAACCTGTATGGTGTGTATGACGATGGAATAAAGAAGCAGTTTCTGTATCTACCATGTCATACGGATGATCATCTTGCATTCCGAATTATTCCTTACATTATGTATCCTATGTCGGAATTCTATCATTCTGACTAAATCATTGTCTTGTTTACCTAGGATGGTCAACACGCGCGCTAACCCTGCTTCCCAAGAGCAGGCCGAAGGCAGTGAAGCCAGGGATGCAAATCTGCCTCATCCCCCTTCACTAGCCGAGGTTATGATGGAAGCTGAGAGAAACAAGCGGGAGACAAACCGTTTGTTGGAGCGTATTGAACAGAATACAGCACACCATCAGAGGGCTAACGTGGTGTCACTCAGTGATTTTATCAAATTGCATCCACCCACGTTCCACCACTCCGTCGAACCTCTCGACGCTGATGACTGGCTTCGCAGTATCTCTCACAAACTGCGTTCCGCGCTGGTAGCGGAGGCTGACAAGGTCACCTTTGCTGCATATCATCTTGAAGGCCCCGCCAGTCTATGGTGGGAGAATTATGGAGCTATGCGCCCAGCGGGCCATGTCACTACTTGGGCTGAGTTCAGTGAGGCTTTCCGTGAACATCACATTTCGGAGGGTCTCATGGACCGTAAGCGTGAAGAATTTTGCAATTTCACCCAAGGCCGACTTTCTGTGGATGTCTATAGCAGGGAGTTTGGTAATCTTGCACGATATGCAACCGAGGAAGTTTCTACTGACGCTAAGAAGCAAGCAAGGTTACGCAAGGGCCTTAGTCCTGAGCTTCGCCGCGACCTCCGTCTGCATGAGTGCACATCCTTTTCGAAACTTGTCAACAAAGCCATCAGTGCTGAAACTGGTCAGACTGACTACGACGCAACACGCAAGCATGGACGTGACATGGGTTCCTCATCCGGTGCTGGTCCTCAGAAGCGCCGCGTGTGGGTACCCAACACCGCCCTGCCACCCAGGTTCACACCGAGGCCATCTTTCCAGGTGCCTCGCCCCGCTCAACAGTCTGCTCCAGCCAAGCCCTATGGGGGTCCAACCAATAATGCTCCTCCACGTACCAGTTCCGTGACTTGTTTCAAGTGTGGGGAATCTGGTCACTATATGCGGGAGTGCCCCCAGACCAACCCCAATCAATCTGCTAAAGCTGTTGGCCGTGGCAAGCCGACAGGGAAAGTATTCCACGCTAAACCGGTCACCGCTTCACGTGGCCAGGTCAATTGTATCTCTGCCGAAGAAGCTCAAGAAGATCCCAACGTCGTTCTCGGTACGCTTCTTGTAAATTGCCACCCGGCATCTGTTCTTTTCGATACAGGAGCCTCTCATTCTTTTATATCTGAAAATTATGCTCGTTTGCATAACGTTGCATTCTGTGACTTGCCATCCTCCATGGTAATTCAAACTCCGGGATCCAAATGGCAAACTTCTAGAGTAAGCCATGGAAATGAAATCCAAGTCGATAGACTTGTTTTCCTCGCATCTTTGATAGCCCTTAAATCTTCAGATATTAATATCATTTTGGGTATGGACTGGATGTCAGCTCATCAAGCCAAAATTGATTGCTTCTCTAGGACCGTTCAACTCACCCATCCTTCGGGGAAGATAGTCAATGTTTTGACTCGAATAGCCAAGCGACAATTATATTCTCTTAACGCCAGCCCTTTGCCAGACCTTGAGGACGTTCCGGTAGTCCGTGACTTTCCGGATGTCTTTCCAGAGGAATTGCCAGGTGTTCCACCTGACAGGGATGTTGAGTTCGTAATAGACCTCATCCCCGGAACCGTTCCGATTGCTAGAAGACCTTACAAAATGGCACCTCTAGAACTAGCCGAGCTTAAGAAACAACTCGATGAATCCTTGAAAAAGGGTTTCATCCGACCTAGCTCATCTCCGTGGGCTTGCCCCGTCCTATTCGTCAAGAAGAAAGATGGTACGGACCGGATGGTTGTAGATTACTGACCTGTCAATTTGGTCACAATCAAAAACAAATATCCACTTCCCAGGATCAACGACCTGTATGATCAGCTCGCTGGATCCTCAGTCTTCTCTAAGATGGATTTGAGGTTGGGATACCATCAAATCAAAATCAGAAACGGGGACATTCCTAAAACGGCCTTTGTTACTCGTTATGGCCAATACGAGTACACCGTCATGTCCTTCGGATTAACCAACGCTCCAGCCACTTTTTCTCGGTTAATGAACTCAATCTTCATGGAGTATTTGGATAAATTCGTCGTAGTTTATCTCGATGATATACTCATCTACTCCAAGAACGAGGAAGAACATGCCGAACATCTAAGGCTAGTGTTGAAGAAACTTCGAGAGCATCGCCTTTATGCCAAATTTTCTAAATGTGAATTCTGGTTATCAGAAGTGACCTATCTGGGTCATGTAATATCTGGTAAAGGTATTGCTGTTAACCCTGAGCGAGTTCAAGCCGTCCTTGATTGGACTCCACCCGAATCGGTTAAGCAAGTTCGGAGTTTTCTAGGCTTAGCGAGCTATTGCCGTCGCTTTGTCGAGAACTTCTCCAAGGTTGCCAAACCTCTAACCGAACTCCTCAAGAAAGATAAGAAGTTCGAATGGACTCCACAATGTGAGCACAGTTTTCAGGAACTGAAAAGACGCCTGACCTCTGCTCCCGTGCTGGTACCGCCAGATTTCTCCAAGGACTTTGTTATCTACTGCGACGCCTCGCGACAAGGACTAGGTTGCATTCTTATGCAAGATCGACACGTAATTGCTTACGCTTCACGGCAATTGCACCCACATGAGGAGAATTATCCTACATGATTTAGAACTTGCAGCCGTAGTCTATGCACTTAAGACCTGGCGACATTACCTTCTCGGTAATCGTTGCGAAATATTTACTGATCACCAAAGTCTGAAGTACATCTTCACCCAACCGGATCTGAATCTCAGGCAAAGACGTTGGGTTGAATTGATCACAGACTTCGACTTAGGGATAACCTATACCCCAGGGAAAGCCAACGTCATGGCTGATGCGCTAAGTCGTAAATCTTATTGTAACAACCTGATGTTACAACAAAGTCAACCGCTTCTCCATGAGGAATTTCGAAAGCTTAACCTTCACATTGTTCCTCAAGGTTTTCTCTCCACCTTGGTGGCAAAACCTACCCTTACGGATCAAATTATCAAAGCACAGAAGGTAGATCCGGGAATCTCCCGCATCAAGAGGAACATTCAGAAAGGAATTGCGAATTGCTTCTCCGTTAATGATCAAGGAGTCGTATACTTCGGGGATCGACTAGTGGTTCCCAAGGTGCGCAACCTGAGGCGATTGATCCTTAAGGAAGCTCATGAATCTCCTCTCACCATTCATCCCGGTAGCACAAAAATGTATCAGGACCTACGCCAGAGGTTCTGGTGGACTAGGATGAAGAGAGAAATTGCTCAGTATATTGCCAATTGCGACGTCTGCCGTCGTGTAAAAGCAGAGCATCAACGGCCTGCTGGCACCCTTCAACCCTTAGCTATTCCTGAATGGAAATGGGATAAAATTGGTATGGATTTCATTACCGGTTTTCCCAGAACCAAAAGAGGGAATAATGCTATTTTCGTCGTGGTCGATCGTCTTTCCAAAGTAGCTCATTTCTTACCTGTTCGTGAGAGTATAACCGCTAGCCAACTGGCAGACTTATACATCTCCCGAATAGTGTCCCTCCATGGTGTTCCTTTGGAAATCAATTCGGATCGAGGAAGTCTTTTCACCTCTCGATTTTGGGAAAGTTTCCAAAATGCTATGGGAACACGTCTCTCCTTTAGCACCGCTTTCCACCCTCAGTCAAGTGGTCAAGTGGAACGCGTCAACCAAATTCTAGAAGACATGCTTCGAGCCTCTGTTATCTCTTTCGGAATGGACTGGGAGAAGTGCCTTCCATTTGCCGAATTCGCTTATAACAACAGCTATCAATCTAGCTTGGGTAAAGCCCCTTTTGAAGTTCTCTATGGACGACGATGTCGAACACCCCTTAACTGGTCAGAAACCGGGGAAAGAAAATTCTTTGGCCCGGATATGATTCAGGAAGCAGAAGAACAAGTTCGTATCGTTCGTGAGAAGTTGAAAACAGCCCAATCTCGTCAAAAGAGTCAATATGACCGAAAACATAAGGCTATGACTTTCGAGGTTGACGAGAAGGCTTACCTTCGGGTCACCCCTCTGAAGGGAACCCATCGTTTCGGTATCAAAGGCAAATTGGCTCCTCGTTACATTGGACCTTTTCGCATTCTTGCCAAACGAGGAGAAGTTGCCTACCAATTGGAACTACCTCCACACCTCTCCAGAGTTCACGATGTCTTCCACGTTTCTCAACTCAGGCGTTGCTTCTCGGATCCTATCCGTGAAGTGGACCACGAAACGCTTGATCTCCAAGATAATCTTACATATCGGGAGTACCCCATTCGTATCCTCGATCAAGCCGAGCGTACCACCCGACGTCATAATATCAAGTTTCTCAAGGTTCAATGGTCGCACCATTCTGAAGATGAAGCAACTTGGGAAAGGGAGGATCGTCTTCGACTTGAATATCCCGCCTTCTTCTCGGAGGAACCCAAATCTCGGGACGAGATTCTTTTGAGTGGGGGTGAGTTGTCACACCCTAGCTAGTCATGCATTAGAGTGTTGCATCATGTTTACTCTTTCATCAGAAACTTGAAATGGGGATGACAGAACCCCCAGTCCCCTCTGAAACCAACTAGGGTTACTAAAATAATTTTTCAATGAACCTGAAATGCCCTTCTAAAATGTCCATCATTTTAGCCTTGGTTCAGAACCTCTGACAGAAGTGGTGCACATTTTTCTAGGCCATCATAGGGTCTTTGAATTAAATCATAGATATTTGAATTTGGGCATTTAAAATAATATAAAATATTTAAATGCTCAAATATCTCCAAACTAAAATGTTTCATGTTGGAAATAATCCAACTATGGACCAGGAGTAGTTTGGTGAATTTTGGAGTTGCCTAGGTATTTTAGTTAATTCAACAAAGTTGCAGATGTATTAAATAAAACAGAAAACAAAAAAAGAAAGGGGAAAGACTTACCTGTGCGGCCCAGCCAGCTGGCCGGCCCAGCTAGCAGCCGACCCAGCCCAACACTGTAGCTCCCCGTCGTCTTCCTCCCCACGCCCCGAAGCTGCTGCGTGCTCGCGCGCGCGCGGCCGCGCGGCCACCTCCTGCTTGCCGATGCCCTCCTGGCCGCGTGGACGACGTCCGCAGCCCGTCCCGATCCCCCCTGCTCTCGCTCACTCTCCCCCGTTTCTCCCTCGCTCTCTCTCGCTCTCGGCCGAAGCACACCGTCGCCGCCGTTCGCCGTAGCCACTGTCTCCGGCCACCCCTCGCTCCCCCGAGTAGCTCAGAAGCTCCGCCACAACTCCCTCTTCCTCCCCACCGCTCCACGAGTCCCCGGAAGCCCTGCATCGCCGCCACGTCGCCGTTCCCCTCTTCGGGCTCCGACCACCGTCGCCGACGAATTCGCCGTCTCCAGCGCGTCCCCGAGCCCGCTTCGACGCCCACTGCAACCGCGGTGAGCTACGCCACCGTTTCCCCCTCTTCTCCCCCTCGTTCCCTCACCGTAGCTTCATCTCCACCACGGCCGAACCTCCGCCGTCGCCGAGCTCGCCGTCGACGCAGCTCCGGTGACCATTTGGTCACCCCGGCGAGTCCAACGCGTTCACAGAACCCAGTAGAGCATCCCTAGCGCCTCACTTTGCTCGACTTCGAGCTCCAGCACCACTCCCGTGCACGACCGAACCCCGGCGGCCGCAGCCGAGCTCACCGCCGTCGACTCCGGCCACCCCGACCCCAACGGACTCTGCCAAGAGCCGGGGGTCGTCCTCAGCTTCACTCCGGTGGTCGCCGCGTTCCATTTGGTGGCCGAAACGACCAAAACCACTATCGCCGCCGCACTGTTGGTCGCCGCCGGCCAGAACTCCGGCGAGCTGACGTGGCCTAGTTGATTAACCACTAATCCACCACCTACTGACGCTGACAAGTGGGGCCCAGGGCTTAGTCAAAGCTAACCAGCCCGGGGTCAACGCGGGATTAGCCCCTGTGACACTGACGTGTGGACCCCACACGTCAGGTTTGACCCTAGCCAGCCCTGTTGACCTGCTGATGTCACTGTGACGTCAGGCTGACGCAGTAAATGATAATTCTGGATTTAAATTAAATCAGGAAATTCCAGAATATTAATTAAACTTCAAAATTTCATAACTTTTATCCTGTAACTCCAAATTGGACAAATTATATATGAAAAATGATCAGAAAAATCCAATCTATCCATCTGTACTATTTTCATGCATGATCAAACAAGTTAAATTGATGTTTTAAACAGAACAAGAAAAGGCACTTTAAAAGGCCATATTTGAATTTGGAATTTGAATCTTTGATTCAAATTTGCTCAAACACTTCTGGCTTTAGTTGCATTAGCCCAACACACTCATATTGCCATGTTTCCTGCATGCATCATATTGTTGCACATTGTTTGGTGATGCCTGTGTATCGTTATCCTTTGCGACAGGATCTGTCCCCGAGGAGTACCGTGACTACCCTAACGAAGAACCGTATCCGTGCAACGAACCATCAGGCAAGCAACCAACCATTTGATCATATCGATACAATCCCATGTTCTCGCTCCTGCTCTCTTTTACTGCATTAAGACAACGCGATTCAAACTGCTGTGTGCTACGGTAGTTGAACCCTTTTCCTCTGCATGACCTGTCATTGCCACAGTAACTAGATGAAACCCACTAGCATGTGTAGGAGTTGATTGAGCCCTATGTATGTGTTGTTCCTACCTTGCTATGCCTGCTATGCTTAGAGTAGTGTCAAGTCTGGTTCATCTGGGTGATGGGCTAGAGTGAAATGATTATGTCGGTAATGAGAGTGATGTGGTGAACACGATTTGGTAAAGGTATCGATGAGAGGCCATGTAGGAGTACATGGTGGGTTGTTTCATTGAAGCCGACCTTAAGCACTGAGATCTGTATGTGTGATTTAAGATTCAGCTACTACCATGCATTGGGCCCGACACCAATGGACCCTCTCGACTTCTTATTCACCCTAGTTCTCCGTCCAGGAGTTGCAAGTAGTTTCTGGTGTTTGTAGCCTACTGGAGGCCGTGGACAGCGCTGACCGTAGGGGTGGGCTGTGATGCGGTAGGTACGTGGCACGGTGTACCGAATACCCGTTAGGTATCTCGGGAACCCTGTTCACATCGTTCGGGGCCGTATGGGAAACCTCGGCCGGACTCCCTGCGGATGGAACCAGAATAGGCGATAAACCTGGACTGGAGGCTTAGGTGATTAGGTAGGTCGTGGCCGACACCCACGTTGGGCTTCCGCTTGAAGGTTGCCGAGTACATGTCGTGTAAACGACGGTAAGTGGTGAGAGCGTGTATGAAGAAGTACTCCCTGCAGGGTTAACATGATCTATTCGAATAGCCGCGTCCGCGGTAAAGGACTACTTGGTTGCCTATACAGTTCATAGACAAGTAAATGGAAACTGATAAAAGCCTCAAGATAAGTGTGAGTGCCGAGGATGGCTCTTCCGTAGGAAGACGGAGGTGGATCCTCGGTAGTGTATTGAAGTGGTGAATAGTGGACTCGTGTGCGCAAAACTATTTCAAGTTGGAGTATCGTAGGATAGTCTAGCCAAGGGTCAAAGCTGGCTTGCTGCAATAACTCCACCAACCCTTCTTGATACTATGCATGTATGTAGGATCTGATGTAAGTCTTGCTGAGTACCTTTGTACTCATGTTGCTATAATCTACATTTTTACAGAAGACGCTGCAACCCCTTCTGATGGGTTCTATGTAGACGTTGACATCAACGAGTAGGCTAAAGACCCAGGTGGTGACCCTGAGCTTGTGATGGACCACGTAGTATAGTTAGGCTTCCAAGCCTCTTTTATTTTACTAGTTGTCTGTACCCAGACAAAGTACTTCCGCTGTTGGCTTGTATGACTGTATGACTTGTATGTTGGGTCGTGAGACCCGTACCTTTGTGTATGTTATGTATGGCTCCCTGAGCCTTAAATAAAGTACTTGTGTCATAGAGTCATGTTGTGATGCTTCGTTGTATTGCACATATCGAGCATATTGTGTGTATGATTGAAATGCTTGGTATGTGTGGGATCTGACCATCTAGTTGTTTATCTTTAGTAGCCTCTCTTACCGGGAAATGTCTCCTAGTGTTACCGCTGAGCCATGGTAGCTTGCTACTGCTCTGGAACACTTAGGCTAGCCGGCATGTGTCCTTCTTCGTTCCTGTGTCTGTCCCTTCGGGGAAATGTCACGCTTTGAGTACCGGAGTCCTGTTAGCCCGCTACAGCCCGGTTTACCGGAGTCCTGCTAGCCCAGTGCTACAGCCCGGACCCACTTGCTGATGACCGACACGTTCGAAGCTGGGTCATGGATGCCTGTCCCTGTAAGTCTGTGCCACTTTGGGTTTACGACTAGTCATGTCAGCCCGGGCTCTTTATCATATGGATGCTAGCGACACCATCATATACGTGAGCCAAAAGGCGCAAACGGTCCCGGGAAAAAGGTAAGACGACACCCGTGGGGATACCGTGCGTGAGGCCGCAAAGTGATATGAGGTGTTACCAGCTAGATCGATGTGACATCGAGTCGGGGTCCTGACACTCCGGGAACCTTACCCTTGTACACGACATACGACGGCATCTCTATGCACAAGCCAAACAACAGACAATACATAAGCAATAAATAAGTATGCAACAAAAGGATCGGAAGAGAAAAGCAAGACATTAATAGCACAATTCATGGTCCTAGTAATAAATAGCATCGATTACATCTAAGTTGAACGACTGTCCAAACCAAAGAGACATACAATTCATTAAAGTTTAATTACAACATGAGCCAATCAATGTTTCAGAACTACACATAGCATCACTACTTTCGACTCGACTCATGGGACCGGAGCGTGGATGAAGCCGCCGTCTGTCCTGATGGTCATGAAATCGCGGGCGTTGTCAGCCTGCATTTGTAGCGTTGTGTCTATCTCACTGCACAGAACATGGAATGTTAGAAAAAATAAAGAACGATCGATGGATGCATTTTTTGCTGTTTTGGCTGATGTTGTTTTGGTGCTGTTTTCGTGCCATTTAGGATGGCTGCAGTGACTTTTTGGTGCCATTTTTGATCTCTTAATATGGTTGCAGTGAGAGCAAAATATGGCTGTTATTTTTTTGTTTTGTTTCAGAAACAGGACAAACCAAAGGGCCCACGTCTCCCCTCCAGATTTTTCGAGGGCCAAAGGGCAGGACGTTTGAGTTTTCGAGGCAACTCCCCACGTCTCCCCTCCACTGGCAACTCCCCACGACTCCCCTCCACTGGCAACTCCCCACGACACAGGTAACTCCCCTCCTATTCCATTGCCGCTCCATCTGCCTCCCTCTGCCTCCCTCCTCATTCCATTGCCTCTCCATCTTCCTCCCTCTGCCTCCCTCTGCCTCCACCATCAAGCAACTCCCCTCTGCCTCCACCATCGCTGGCCAGGAGGGCAATGGCGGAGGAATCGTGGAGCAACTCCCCTCCGTCTGCCAAGAGAATGGCGGAGGCATCGTGGAGCAACTCCCCTCCGTCTGCCAAGCATCACCAAGGTGAGGCGTCTGGCAAGGAGCCACTGGTGGTCGACGATGACGTTCTGGTCCCCGGGCAGAAGCAGGACTACACCGTGCCGCTCATGGTTGATATCCACCCGAAGAAGGAGAAGCTGGATGTCCTATGCACCAGCAATCCAGACGAAGCCGACAAGAGGATCCGTGAGATCAGGAGGAGGCTCGGCGGCATGCTTTCTCGGTCGATCGGCGTTGATGTCGAGTATACGAGGGAAGACAAACCTCCGCAAATGGCTGCAGTTCTACAGTTATGCGTGGAGGATCTCGTCCTGGTATACCACATTTCCGCGGCAACCAAATGGTAAAAACATCCAGTTCTGAAGTTTCTGAAGTTCTGACGTTTCTGTCTAATTAGTAGTTTCTGAAGTTTCTGAAGTAGACGCAATAGTTCTGTAGTTCTGAAGTAGATGCAATACTAGTTCTGAAGTTCTGAAGTTTCTATCTAATTAGTAGTTTCTGTAGTTTCTGAAGTTTCTGAAGTAGATGCAATATTTCTGAAGTTCTGAAGTAGATGCAATACTAGTTCTGAAGTTCTAAAGTTTCTGTCTAATTAGTAATTTCTGAAGTTTCTCAAGTAGATGCAATAGTTCTGAAGTTTCTGAAGTTTCTCAAGTAGATGCAATAGTTCTGAAGTTCTGAAGTGGATGCAATACTAGTTCTGAAGTTCTGGAGTAGATGCAATACTAGTTCTGAATTTTATGTCTAATTAGTAGTTTCTGAAGTTTTTGAAGTAGATGAATTTGATGCACCAGATTAATTTGATGCAGGCCCAAGGAACTCCGCCCGCTCCTGCGGGAGAAGAAGTTGTACACCTTTGTTGGCTTCTCCATTGGAGGTGACAAGGAGAAGCTAAAATTGTCTGGTTTGGAGATCAACCCCGACAAGTACGTCGACATGCAGCGCAAATGGAGAGTTCCAAACAATGGAAAGAAGTGGCAGGCTTTGGCTGAGTTTGCAGCCAGCCTCATCCACCCATCGTACAAGGAAATGAAGCAGAAGATCAACAAGAAATTGGACCACAAACTATGGGGGGACAGCCCACTGCCAAACAACCTCATCGAGTACGCAGCGAAAGATGCATACATCACCTACGAGGCATGCAAGAAAATCGAAATCGTCAAAGAAGGTTTGAAGTACTGGCAAGAGGCGAATGATCATTGGGATGACCCCTACTACTGGGGATATTGAGTTGTTTGTGGTATTATGTGTCTCAGTTTGCAGTTATGTGGTTGAACAAGTTTGCTTTTGTAATGCTGAACAAGTTTGCTTTTGTTATGTTGAACAAGTTTGCTTTTGTAATGATAAACAAGTTTGCTTTTGTTATGTAGTTATGTGATTGTTATGATGCTGGTGCAGAACACTTATGGTTGTGATGTGATGCAAAATCCTTCAACTTTTGGTGATCATTTAGTTGAAGTTTTGGTCAGATCATACAGAATGTTGTCTAGAAGTTTTTGTGATCATTTAGTAGTTTTTTTATAATAAGCCTTTCACTATAAGTGAAAAAGCTGAAGTTCTCAGCATGAAGAATCACACAACACAACACCTACATTATGATGATACACTATCAACTGCAGACCTGAATGCATCCAATTCGGCCTTTCCCAAGCAGTGATGGTAACTGAAAGTATAACAACTAAAAACGCAGCTCTACTGTATGTGTCCAATAGTGCCATCATAACAGAACTTTGAGAAGTCCTATATTATACAGTAGCAAGCATCACAAGTTTCAGATGGTTTTCTAGCAAGTATTTTACAGAAAAGTGGATTGGTGGCACAAAATTGCTACACTCAGTCGATCTACCTAGCATTATCAGCATGGATACCATTGAGACGTGAACAGAAACTGGGGTACCTGCGTTGTCCTGCGGTGGTTGAGGAGATGGATCCGGCCGATCCCGTTCGGGGGGCGCGGGGGCGGTAGGGGTCGAGTCACCGACGGCGTGCAGGGGCGGCGGACAGAGGGGGACGAGTGGGGGATCTGGCGATGGAGGGAGGGAGGCCACAGTGCGAGGGGAATAGGTGGAGTGGGGGAGGGTTCTAATGGCCTACTTCGGATGGGCCTAATTCGGATGGGCCGTCTCGTTGTCTGCGCCTGAGGCATGCATGCATGGGAATGGCGGCGACGTGGGTTTGCATGCGCGGGTGGCGGCGTGAACTTTATATATCCGAATTATGTTATGATTTCTACCCGAAAACAAGCTCACGTGCGACGCACGCCTCTCGCATCGGCTCTCCGCCACTTCCTCCACCATTCCCTCCCTCTCATATCTCATCCAAAACAACCGCTGCGACGTGACGCTCCCAGAGCTAGGGTATGATGATGATGCGCGAGCAGCAGATGTGGGTTGTCGCCGCCGGCGATGAAGTGCTGATGGGGAGGCTTCAGGAACTCAACGGCTGGTTCCCAACGGCGAAGGCCCTCAACGACGCGTCGGAAATGGTGAGAGACAAGCTCAGGGGAGAAGAAATCCTCCGCTGCTTCCCCAACTACGAGCGCCAGCCGGTGATGGGGGTGCTCCTCTGGGCGATGTTGGAGGCGGAGTCTCTGGATCCAAAGCAGAGGGAGAAGTGGAAGGTGTTCCGCTCCCTCCGCTACCGCCTGATCCAGCCGCGGGCGCCGCCGCCGGCGCAGCCACAGGCGCCATCGCAGGCGGTGGTGATGGGGATTCCATCTCCTAGATCCAAATGGCTCCCAATCGAAATGGAGGAGGACGAAGTGCTGGCTGTGACTCCAAGACGCTGGGTCAGGACGCCAGCGACTCCAACCACGCTTCCCCGCCGCTCCCCTCGCTTCTCGAGGTGCTCGCCTCGCCTCCTTGCCCTCTCCCGCCGCCAGTAGGACGCTCGTCGGCTGGTAGCCGTTTCTGGTTAATGGCCTGTGTTGGCCTTTTGGTGGGTTGTTTTTCATGTTGGTTGTGGGTTCTGTTCCGTTATGTAATGTCTAATACTTTGTTATGATTTCTACCCGTCTATTTGATATGTCGTTGGTTAACTGGAAATTGTTTTTCGACGTTGTATGGTTTTGTAGGCGTTGTATGGTTTTGTAGGCTATAATGATTACGCACACGTGTAGATGAAAGGCACGAAAAAATAGTTTCAACAAAGACAACATAAATGATTTTTTACAAGTTTTATAGATGGAAACTTCTTTAGATGCAATGCCATCTCACAAACAACTCAGAAACAACTGTACGATTGGTCATAAAACACATGCATTGTTGTTCAACGAACTGTCTCATGAATAAATTGTACCATAATTGCGAACATAGTGTGAAACTGAAAAAAAATGTTTGTTTGCAACAAAATAATCTTGGTTTGAAGCTTAAACTGGTCTTGTAGTCCTAGGTGCTAGTACTTTATTACAAGTTTTAGAGTGGTTGGGCTTTTTTAGAATTGTTTTCGACTCTGAAAACAATTGAGCCTACTCCATATGGTCTTCTGCACTGCCAAAATCGAGTGACCTCTTGCGTTGCGTCGTTGGAGATTGCGTCGGGCTTGGCGACGACCCATGTGCTTCAATCTTTTTCTCTTTAACATCAATGTAACCATACAACTGAAGTTGTTCTTGGTCTTTCTCCGCCAACTCTCTAGCAAGACCCTCCATTTCTTGGATTCTCACTTCCTGTAGAAAACCATAGGAATTGTATTAGGAAGAAATCAAAAAAGACGTAGCCATAAACTAGATGCATGTAACATTTAAAATTTAAACCTCTGGATCAATGTCATCCTCGGGAAAACAACCCGTAGTTCTATTGTACACAGTGTACAGGTGACATGTCTTGCTGCCATTCAGATCAGAAAGCATTTTTTCTACATCATCTGGTCCTACAATCAAGAACATTCCTTCTGGCAGCTTCCATGCGGACCCGGCAAAGAAATAGTACAGTTCTGCTCCCATTTTGCAACCAAAAGAATCTCTTATTTCACTCATAATGAGATCGTAGGTCACTTTGGCGGGTTCAAAAATTCTGACTTCTGCCGGGTGTTCATCAAAGTATGCTCTCGGGACATGTGACATCTCATCATCCCTACTAACAAAAAATTCCATGACCAGCACCTAGTATCTCACATCAGAGTTAATACATTCAATGAGTAAAGGGGCAAATATAATTTTGTATGTGCATAGCAACATTGCGGCGTTGTTACCTGCTTTTGTGGAATGTATCCTTCATGTGGAGTGACTGGGGATTGTGCCATCTCAAACCTTCTCACCTTGTTATGTGGAATGTATCCTTCATGTGGTGTGACTGGGGACTCTGCCATCACAGGTTTCTTATTCTGCGTATGAAACGTCGACAGTGGGTTTACACACAAGTTTTGAAAGGTCATACCATATCTTGGGTATGCATCGTTGCGAGGTACTTACAAGGGGAGAATTGACGATATGTTGTTGGGGTGGACTGATGTGGCATTGAATGGGTGACTCTATCGCAATGTCTCGAGTAAATGGCGACTGTGCCGTCTCATGATGCTTAGCCTACATACAATCGCCGACATAAGGTTGCCACAAATTGAAGATGTTTATATCATAGAATACGTAGGTCCTTAATATATAGAATCGGTGCGAGATACTTACAGGGGGAGAATAATTGAAGACATGTTGTCGGGGTGACCATGAGATCGCACGGTCTTCTAACATATGTCCTTCCAAGCGGACCTTCTCCAGCATGGTCTTATAATCCATGTCCGACCGCTCCTGTAGCAGCTTACTGTCCATATCCACACGTGCCTACAACACATAGGCATCCATCCTGACTCGCTCTGTCTGTATAATACTGTCCACAAGCTTCCGGCCCTTCTGCAACGTTTGATGCATTTCCTTGTAGCCTAAGACAAACTTTTTTTCCATGTACTCACAGTCCCTCTTATACTTTTCTTCAATCTCAAGATGCATCTTCGCCATCTTATGGGAAAACTCCTCACGCTCCTCCTTTATCATCCTGTCCACGTATGAACGTTCTTTTTTCAGTTTCTTATCTACCTCAGCGCGATCCTTTTGCACCTTCAAGTCAATCTCCCACGTGCTTCATGCAAAGACTTGTCGTACTCCGCATGGTTGTTATGCGCCTCTGAGACCATGGTCCCTACAGCAACACATATACCCATAGTGTGAAAACTGTATCCACACCCTCATCCAACTAATTCGAAACAATACGACCGTGAAAAAATATTCATAATCAGTTCGTACGATCAACTAGTACAAACTGTCAATCAAAAAGCTCTTGCATGACATCCTGTACTCGAATCACACCAGAACTACTCAACTATGGCAAAAGCTGGATTTTCTAATCTCTTCGGAAATTACTTGTTGGTCGAATCAAGGGAAAAAATAATCAGCACTGCAATCGAAGATGAGAGAAGCCGTGGAGGAGACCTTTTTAATCCGGCGTCGGCGTGGTCGCTTGAGAAGCGATGGCGCGATCCCGGCGATGGCTATGTGAGGAGAAACAAGGTAGATGGGGGTGGTTAGGATAGGGTAGATATGCGGTAGAATGGGAAGGTATATATCCGTGATTGTAGGGTTAATTAGTTATTTTTAAGTAATGAGCTTCGATGCAAGTTTTTTTAACGAGCGCGATCTTTTCGGGGCTTCGAAAACATGTGCACTGACCGCGGGTCGAACCACATATCACACAAGCCCGAGCCATCACCGTGCCCGTGCCAACCCGCCGCCCACCATTCTAACTTATTGTTCTCTAAAAAAGGAAGAGCAATAAATTCAGTCCAAGAATTTCTAGATATAATTGTCAACTCATTTTTGTTCGTAATTACGAGATATGTTTAGCGCAATTAGTGGCTAACTGGGTTCTTTTTTTTGAGGAATAGTGGCAACTTGGTTTGATACATGCCAAACGTTACGTTCAGATTAGTTGCATTATTTCGTTCATTTTTTATCAAACAAATCTATACAAAGTGTTAATTGGACAATGTGAACAATGTGGCACGAAGGTTGTCGGCCCAGCCAGTGGATGGAACGGATGGTACATGTACACGCAAGTACGATCTCTGACACGCGCATTTCGGGTCCCTGTACATGTACATGTAAACCAACCCAACATTGATCCGGTTCAGTGGATGCATGCATGCTTTATGTGGCACGAAGTATGTCGGCCGAGCCAGTCGACGGACCAGATCGATGCTACAGGAGGGACTCCATTGTAGACCAACGCTCCATCAATGTCCGGTGTGTTTGCTTCGTCCATCGTAAGACAAACATAGTTCCTTCAACCCTAAAACCCTTAAACCCTAAACCCTGATAACCCTAAACCCCCCCCCTCCCACTAAACCGTAAAAACATTCAAATTTTTACCCCACATGGAAACCATTATGCATGCATTCTCTATGTGGTCATGGGATGCCATGAAAGATTTTTGGGATTATACACGCAAGTACGATCTCTGACACGTGCATTTCCGGCCTAGCATGTCAACACCCCAAAAGCACTAGCTGGGTTCCTCACCTGTATGAAACCAACCAAACATCGATCCGGTCCAGTGGATGGATGCATGCTCTATGTGGCACGAAGTTTGTCGGCCGAGCCAGTCAACGGACCGGATCGATGGTACCGGAGGGAATTCATTATAGACCAACGCTCCATCAATGTC
>NC_057794.1:1554759-1564684 GCF_018294505.1 Triticum aestivum | reverse complement strand
TTCTTTTTTTTGAGGAATAGTGGCAACTTGGTTTGATACATGCCAAACGTTACGTTCAGATTAGTTGCATTATTTCGTTCATTTTTTATCAAACAAATCTATACAAAGTGTTAATTGGACAATGTGAACAATGTGGCACGAAGGTTGTCGGCCCAGCCAGTGGATGGAACGGATGGTACATGTACACGCAAGTACGATCTCTGACACGCGCATTTCGGGTCCCTGTACATGTACATGTAAACCAACCCAACATTGATCCGGTTCAGTGGATGCATGCATGCTTTATGTGGCACGAAGTATGTCGGCCGAGCCAGTCGACGGACCAGATCGATGCTACAGGAGGGACTCCATTGTAGACCAACGCTCCATCAATGTCCGGTGTGTTTGCTTCGTCCATCGTAAGACAAACATAGTTCCTTCAACCCTAAAACCCTTAAACCCTAAACCCTGATAACCCTAAACCCCCCCCTCCCACTAAACCGTAAAAACATTCAAATTTTTACCCCACATGGAAACCATTATGCATGCATTCTCTATGTGGTCATGGGATGCCATGAAAGATTTTTGGGATTATACACGCAAGTACGATCTCTGACACGTGCATTTCCGGCCTAGCATGTCAACACCCCAAAAGCACTAGCTGGGTTCCTCACCTGTATGAAACCAACCAAACATCGATCCGGTCCAGTGGATGGATGCATGCTCTATGTGGCACGAAGTTTGTCGGCCGAGCCAGTCAACGGACCGGATCGATGGTACCGGAGGGAATTCATTATAGACCAACGCTCCATCAATGTCCGGTGTGTGTGCTACGTCCACCATAAGACAAACATAGTTCGTCAACCCTAAAACCCTTAAACCCTAAACCCTGATAACCCTAACCCCCCCCACTAAACCGTAAAAACATTCAAATTTTTGCCCCACATGGAAACCATTATGCATGCATTCTCTATGGGGTCATGGGATGCCATGAAAAAAGTTTGGGATTATACATGCAAGTACGATCTCTGACACGCCATTTCCGGCCTAGCATGTCAACACCCCGAAAGCACTAGCTGCTTTCCTCACCTGTATGAAACCAACCCAACATTGATCCGGTCCAGTGGATGGATGCATGCTCTATGTGGCACGAAGTTTGTCGGCCGAGCCATTCAATGGATCGGATCGATGCTACCAGAGGGAATCCATTGTAGACCAACGCTCCGCCAATGTCCGGTGTGTGTGCTACGTCCACCGTAAGACAAACATAGTTCCGTCAACCCTAAAACCCTTAAACCCTAAACCCTGATAACCCTAACCCCCCCCCACTAAATCGTAAAAACATTCAAAATTTTGCCCAACATGGAAACCATTATGCATTCATTCTCTGTGTGGTCATGGGATGCCATTAAGAAATTTTGGGATCATTAGTACATATACATGCAAGTACGTTCTCTGACACGCGCATTTCCGGGCTTGCATATAAACACTCAACCCTAAACCCTGATAACCCTAACCCCTGATAACCCTAAACCCCTAAACCCCTAAACCCCTAAACCCTAATAACCCTAAACCCCTGAACCCTAAACCCCGTAAACCCCACACCGAGTTCACAAGATTTTCTTATTTCTTTATATCATTTATCCAAATCTCACATAACTCACGCGGCCCACCCCTCCCTAAATCCCGCGATTATAGCTCCGCATTCTAACCACCCAGGCCGTCCGCACCTCCCACGACCGCTGCAAGATCAAATCAGAGACGCCGGTCGCCCACAGAATACAGGAGTCGGCGGCCACCACTCGCCGCCCACCGCCAACGTGATCTGAGGGATCGGACGTCAGTGTTCTTCTCGCCGCCTCCTCCTCGCGTGAACACGCCGTTTTTCCTTTGCGCCGTCGACCGCGCTATACCGGCACTTATAGTTTCCGACGCACTAACCGCCGTCATCTACTCGGTGGCACCATCTCCAAGATAAGGCATTAGCTGATCGTAACTCTTTATAATCGTTGTCCGCCGATGCTTTAGTTGTTGAACCCTCATAGGTTTTGCACCCAAATAGGTTTTGTGCTTAAACCCATAAGTGGATCATATGTTAAATGACCCAGTTAATTTTGTTAAAATTAATTCTCTGCTAATTTTGTTATACATTTTCCAATTTTGTTCAGATTAATTGAGCCTGATTTTATCATTGCATACGAGGCAGCAATGTCAGTTTCAGATACGAACCTTAATAATGGAGAAAAGCCCATCTCCGAAATTACCGATGCGGTAAGTAATTTACTGTTTGTGTACAATCGTTTCGTACACATAATTCATGTGTACTCAGTAATATTTAATGGCATGTAACAGGAACTCGCCGAAAAGCATGGTCATATGAAGTTAGAATGCTCACAGACAAGGTTCAGAAAAACCATGAAACTGTTGTCACAAGACCACAAAAAGTACATCATATCAGAAACCAGTCTTAGCGGTCTAACCCAGATGCATGAAGTGACTCTACGGCGCATAATGTTGGTTAGACTAGCCAAGAACATAGATATGGACACGCAATCCATTACCATCGGTAAAACGCCAATTCCTATAACAAAAGAGGACGTGCAAGGTATATTTGGCATTCCAATAGAAGGGGAGGATATAGAGCCACATCTGGAAATGCAAACCGACACAGAATTGTTTACCGCCTATGCAAACAATGGGCAAATTTTAATTTCTGACCTTGAAACGGCGATCCGAGCTTCCAAAGCCCCAGACGGCGATTTCCTGAGGCGGTTCATTCTGTACGCAATTGGTACTGTTCTAGCACCAACAGCACAACATTATGTGGACTCGAAATTTCTCAACCTTGTTACAGATCTTGAAAACCTTCGGAAATTTAACTGGGGATGTTTCACACTTAATCACTTCTTCAAGTCCGTTCACAAGTTTAGAAATCGAGATCACGTAAATATACAAGGAAATCTAATTCTGCTCCAGGTTAGTGATAGATCACTACTTAATGTCCTTTAATTATTGTTCTGTTGCATATCTGTATGGTGATGAACTAATTTATTGTGTAGTATTGGTACTGGGAGCACGTGCGTAGTGGTCGATTAATGTATGCTTCTAGACCCCCTCCATTGATCGCACGATGGGACGAAATGATGGCTACTTTAAGAAGCGATGCTTACGAGAAAGGAGGTCTTCATAACGGGCTGGTACCTATCTACAATTGAACTTTCTATATCCGATTTTTTATTTGGTACTAATGGTTCATTATATTTTAAAAAAATAAGTTGTCATGGAAATTTGTGCTCCTCAACGACCGTCCGAGAATTCTAATAATTTTCCAAGAAAAAAAGATGAAAATGTGCATCAACATGATTCGTATCGAGCACCATCACAAGGACAGCAATTTAGTAGCCAGCAAGTATGTACTCCAACGACTATTTGTTTTTGCAATATCACAAATAGGTGTCATGGAACCTCATTCATTTAGCTATTGTTATCAACGGGGTTTTATTTTGTTTACATAGATTGAAATGGTAGTTGAAGTCATGAATGCACGCATTGCTGATCATGAAAAGAAGGTAGGCAGGAAGTTAATGGAAATTGAGCACAGATTTGATGTCAAATACCAGACTCTAGGTGAAGACCTGATCGAGATGAAGACTAAAACTGGCACTAATCCTAGGTTGTCGAAGGCCGAGGACGAAATTAAAGACTTAAGGAGGGAACTCCATGTATGTCATACTGTGCATTTTGTATTTTTTTATGAATATGTTCCTTCATGTTCATTATTGTTTGCATTGTTACAGGACTTAAAATACGAATTTACAAGGAATCGACAATCAGTGTCACAGAAAGGAGGCGTGCAGGTGATCAAAATTGGCCCAACACATTAATATCTAAAAGTAACAAACTAATGATGAACTACCTTTGTTCATTGTAGGATCAAGTCAATGTGTGCAATTCATCCCTGACAGGAACTCCTAGGGCTAGCCAATTCACGACAGGGACTTCGAGTACACCAAGTGCAAGACATGTGACGGAAAACAATGAGGAACCACAATTAACTCCGATGAAGCCTGTCTTTGGTAATGATTACAAGTTCACGGATGAGGACATAGAGACAGCCGTTTACATCCGCGGAACATATGACCCTGTTGAAATAGCTAGAATCGGAGACATTTCCCTCACAGCAGAAAATTTGAAGCGAAATTTGGACGACAAATACATTTATGGTGATGTAAGCCCATTATACTCTATTCTACATCATTACTGCAACAACTGTCTTATTATTGTATGATTGAAAATTTGGCAGGTTATTATGGCATATGCTCGCATTAGCCAAATTGAAAATGATACTACCTCAATCATATCCCCTCAAGAAACCGAAAAGCTGTTACAAATGAAGGGGGTGGTTCCTGTTGGACGTGCAGCCTCATGGTTAGCTCATGTAGCAGGAAAATTTATAGGGCACCGAAAGGTACACGTTTTCCACACTTTCATAGTCTACGTACACACTGTACACAACAAATTTCGGTTCTCAACCCAACCCAAATTTTACTGCAGGTGCATGTCCCACTCAATGTACACCAAAACCATTGGATGCTAATGATGTTTAATTTTGACAAAAAAGAAATTCAGACTCTGAACTCCATGAATTATCATCGCGACAAGACCAAGGAAGATTCTCTTGTAAGTGTTCTCTTACTGCCTCTTTTGATCCGCATGGAAAATGAGCTCCCAAAGTACCGTAACCCTATGTATAACTCGTCGTACCCTAGGTGGACTCGATTCGGTTCTGCATTGATGAAGCTGTCAAGAAAGGGTTGATATCACCAGCTAATAACATCAATTTTGCCAAATGGACCAAAAAACGCTATGAGAACATACACAACAGACCGATGGGTACGCATGGCCTCATAAATTATTATTTGCGTACACGAATAAGATTACTGATCTTTAACTAAACATCGCAGGACTTCCTATGCGGTTTGGACACTGCAGTACATGTTGTCATGGAACGGGGATGAAATGACCGATATTTTGAACCAGGTAATTTAATGCCTAATTTAAATTTGTACTTTGTTTACCTTGAAAGCTATGCTGACGTCAGTGTCGGTTATCCAATATAGGCAAGGATAGATATTTTCAGGTGGAAAATATGTACAGCCTTACTGCATTCAAATTGCAATGCGCTTCGTCTCGATCATATAAGTTCCCCATAACGGTTAGCGCTATATGAAGAATATATCATTTATTTCATAAGTCTCATGATTAGAACTAACGCAGCACTCTCTCTTATACAGAAGGAGGTGTACGATGCCCAGCAAGCAGTTCTACCTGATGCTTCAGAAGAGGACGTACAATTAGTGAACAATCCCGATGGTTCCAACGAACCTGACACATCCAACTCCCAGAAGGATACCGGTGCACCCAACTCCCCCAAAAGGAAGAGAGCACATGGACGCCTGAGAAAGCTAGTCGATCCCGAGCAAGCAGCAAAAACAAAGAGTCTTAAAGAACTGAAACTTAAATTTGACAGCAAGACCATAGCCAACCAAGTGTCTTCGTTACCATCACGGTCACGCAGAGAGCATAAACCAGCGCCAGCTTTATTGAGCCCATTCAAACACAAATAGGTAGCATCAATTGATCATCAATTGATACATGCTCATGCTCATGCTCTACTTCTAGCATCATTTGATACACGTTTTGTTCTTATCAGAAAGTGGAAATAGGTACTTCTGGCAATCATGAGCATCCTCTACTTATTGCAATATCTAATCCATTGATACATTCTCATGCTCATGCTCTACTTTTAGCATCATTTGATACACGTTTAGTTCTTATCAGAAAGTGGAAATAGGTACTTTTGGCAATCATGAGCATCCTCTACTTATTGTAATATCTAATGCATTGATACATGCTCATGCTCATGCTCTACTTTTAGCATCATTTGATACACGTTTAGTTCTTATCAGAAAGTGGAATAGGTACTTTTGGCAATCATGAGCATCCTCTACTTATTGCAATATCTAATGCATCATCAGTACAATGCTTGATTTGGCAATAGGTGGAATCGGCAATCATTTGCATGCTTTAATTTTGTCAAAAATTAATGCATAGTTCAATTGTAATTGCTCATAGATATGGCAGGAACATGCTGAGTTATACACTAAACATAGTCATGCCAAGCTATAAATACCATAGTCATATTATGAGAGTTCCTAGCATGCATCACCGTACGGCAGAATAACACAGCAACCATAACATAGACCACCGTACGATACTTGAGTTGCTAAGGCCTTGTACAATGCAAGGTGCTTAGGGGAGTTGCTTATAGAAATAAACCAGGCTTTTCTTAAGCACATGTGCTTATTTGTATAGGGTAGACGCATAACTAGGCGTCTCTCCTATAGAAATAGGCACCGGTGCTTCAGAAATACCCTGTTTATTTTTCTAAGCACCACCCTAAGCATCTAGCATTGTACAAGGCTTAAACATGCATCATCAAAATAGTATTAACAACTAGGAACACTAAACCAGAGTAGCAGCAAACTCTTAACATAAACGGCAGATCAACCACCGCTCAGCATAGGTTCATACACACCATAGGACATCAGTTTTAGACTCCAACAACAAACAAACATACATAACATAACAGGACACGGCGGTCCTGGGGCAGCAGCAGCACTCTAGCAGCACATCACTTCTCTCCCTTCTTCAATGCATGTTGTAGGGCTCATTGACTTTGACAATCTCGAGGAAGCGTGCGTAGGCAGCATGTTTAGCCAGAGTACTGGCTTTATGCTTCTTACCATGTCCATTGCCAATGCTGAAGGCATGCTGGATCATGCCATCTATGCCGCCACCGATCACCTTGCAACAGAAAGGGCACCCAATCTTGCCAAAGAAACGGTACTTGATCTTCCCAGCAATCAGATGCCTCAGGGTGTACCGGCTCTTGCTGTGCCTGCTGTCCATGTTATAGTCCACGTCGTCGTCATCCTCCTGTGAATTAGTGAATTAGTACACATAGAAGAACTCAGCTAATCTATTATGGTACATTGACTTTAATTACAATGTTTTGAAAGTACACATGTGTAACATGGCAACTATCTATTTGCTAGAAACAAGGCGTATGTGCACATACATAATTGAGCCAAAGAAACTGACATGCATAAATATGGACGATGGAATAATTGCATTTATAGATTAGTGCACAAGTAGTACATAATTAACACATGAAAGACTTCATGAAGTGGCTTTGTTTAATGATATTTGATACTTGTTACAGGTGTAATTCTTATTGGAATCAGAAAAATGGCTTCATTATACTCCTCCATGTTTCACACAAGGGGGTTTGTTCTATCTATTGGAATGAAGAAACCATTATTCTTCCTGACAGCGGCAATACTGCTTCTCCAAGATTGTTAGACCCTGATAAGTTTCAGAAGGAAATTGGTAAAGGAGCTATGGGGTGTCTCACTGCTCATATTGATGAGAGATGTGGCTGTGATCATCTAGATAACATACTGTGGAAAATTGGCTAGATGAAATGTTTTGATTTTTTGGTATCCAGTGGATATGTACTGTCAGCCCATAATTATTAAGGGAGCGATCACTTCCTTTGCAAAATGGAAATCTGTATAGAATTTGCAAATGGATCATCTATGAACATGTGTGCAAACTAATCATATATGAACATGTGTGCAAATTAATTCATCTACATAAACTAAAATGAATCAGGAACTACAGCATTTTGTCACTGTCCTTGGGAAGCCAATGGAGAATACTGCCATATATCCATTGTTTAACCCACTTTTTCATTAATGTATCCCTGCCATGAACATTTTCTTGTATTTGGGTTCATTACCCCACTTCTTTCATTCATGTATCTCTTGTGAAACTTATGCTCATCTAGTTAACAAGACAAACCCCAATGCCATGAAATAAAACCAAAGTATCTGCTGGAATCAGAATATGAATCAGATTTAAAAATCCACATCCAACATGAAGATCTATGCTAGATCCCTACAATCCTACATACGTAGAACTAGCACACCCAAGTGAAATTGATGCTCATCTAGTTTACAAGAAAAACCCCAATGTCATGAAAAAAACAGAGCAAAAAACAGAGTACTACCTCAGATAGCTCGTCGATGGCATCCTCGTCGAAGTCGCTGCCCTTCCTGCAATCTAAGTCGAACTCCTTTATGGCGTTCTCCTCGAAGAGCTCTTCGATTTCGTCATGAACCTTGCGCTTACGCCTTCTCATCTCCTCCTCCTCCAGATCTTCCCCGACCTTGTGCTCGCCGACGGGTGCCTCGACGGCTGCGATGGCAGCGGGAGCAGGCACAATGGTCGCTGCACCGGCAGCTTCCGCCGCTACGGCGGACTCTGCCGCTCCACCTACGGCTACAGCCACGGCAGCAGACTGCGCTGCTCCGATGGTTGCCTCCGGCTCGTCCGCCGCATCTTCACGTCCGTGCTTCATCGTCGGTCGAAGACAGGAGGAGGGAGGCGTAGGAAGGGAGGAGGGTGGTGAGGAAGGAGGAGAGGGTGGTGAGGTGGTGAGGAAGGAAGAGAGGGTGGGGAGAGGACGAGGGTTTTCTACCCAATTTGGGGAAGAAATGCACTGCTCCTGCCTCTTGGAGTTACCGAGAAGCCGCGGGTGCCGATTTGACTTGACACACCCACCCGGCCGTCCCCATTCCACGTGGGGACGTGGCGGTCGTGCACGCGGTCGTGCACCTCCTGTGGTTTGCCATCAATTGCTATCGGTCTCACAAGTGGGTCCCCTTGTCATCCACACAACCGAGCCACCACATGTACCACATTTTTCTTTCTCCCCGTCTCGACCACTCCACATCTTTCTTTCTCCCCTTCTCGACCAGCACCGCCGCCGTCGCCGCCATCTCTCGACGACCCCTCTCTCCGCTCCCGGTGCGCGGCCGCCGCCAACTCCGGCAAGTACGTGAGATCTCCCCTCTTCTTCCCTTCCCCAACCGTGTCTCCCTACGGAGGCGGATTTGAGCCGATTGGTTTGGACTGAAACTTAGTTTTTGGATTGGATCTTGATTTGGTTTCTATGGTTTGAGACCAAATCAATCAATTAGTTTGAGCCGCCACTACCACCTACTACTGCTTCAAATCCAAGAGCCGATGTTGCTAGCCGGAGCTCGTCGGCTCTCTTGAGCTTTGACGCCATGTCTGATCTAGATTCATGACGTGCCCTCGCATATGGCTTTGTCCACGGTTTGAACCTTTGGATTCAATCCAAAAGTTGAAAACGGTTTGGACTGGGTTGGATGACGAGCATGTATAGTTCGGTTTGGTCTAGATTCTAAATGAAAATATCTGGATTGGTTTGGTTTTGATGTGTGATGTGGATTGGACTGGTTTTAGTTTGGATGCCGAACTATTCCCAGGTTTAGATGAGACGGGCATTGCCATTGTCGTTGGCATTGCTTTATTACGTAGATGATAGAAAATAGATTGATTGGTGTGACGCCCGGGTAATTAAGCTACAGTAATCCCCACTAATGATGCCACGTCACCTCGGTTACTGTGGATAAACTCGCGTTAGTTCGGAACCTAGTTCGAATTTCAAATTCAAAATCGAGCAAACAATAAAAGTTTTCAAATATTAAGATTTAAATGTTCGGAGTGAACCAATTAATACGTAGGTAATTATGGTGGAGAAACCAAACTTTGATAAAATGTTTATAGGCCCTAAAACAATTAAAACAATAGTGAAAACAATTATTTAAATACCTTTTGTAATTAATAAAATGTCAAACTAATTTATTTGAGGATTAGACTTTTTGTGACTATGGACTAAGTTGAAATACTAAATTAGATGCTACGTGTGTATTTTAATAAAACTAAAATAATAGGAAACAAAACTAAAACAGAAAAGGAAAATAAAATAAAAACAAAAACTTAAACAAAAGAG
>NC_057794.1:1546455-1554012 GCF_018294505.1 Triticum aestivum | reverse complement strand
TCTCCACGAACCCGTCGTCGCGCACCCCCCTCACGTGTCCTGGCCGCCCAATGCGCGCGTTCGGTCGCGCCCGTCGCCGCGCCGACCCGTTGCTCCTCGCCCCGTCCGCGCTCACCCCATCTACCGTGGCCGGCACGTTCCCGGCCGCCTCCGCTCGCGACCACCGAGAACCCCAGGCGCGCTCACCCTCGCCTCTCATGGTGTCGGCTGCGAGCCCCCGCACCAGTTAGTCGCGGCCCTCCCCGTGCTCTGCCCGGTCGCAGCCGCCGGAGCTCAACGCCGGCGTGCTGGCGCCCGCGCCCTCCAGCCGCCCCTTGTTGCCCGATTGGGGGCGCCCCCGCGGGCTAGCACCCGTTCGGGCTGAGCCCCTGCGCCCGATCCGCTAAGGCCCCCGGGGCCAATGACAAGTGGGCCCCGCCCAGAGAACGTTTTGATAAAAAAAAATAGTAATAATAAATAAAAAATGAAATTAATTAATTAACTAATTAATTAACTTAATTAATTCTGATTAAACTGACCAATTAAAATTAATTAACCTAATGATTAATTAACTTAATTAACTACTGTTAATTAGCTAATTAATTAGTATGACAGTGGGGCCCACCCCCTTAATTAATTATGATTAGTTTAATTAACCTGTTAATTAAAATGTGTCACTGACCAGTGGGACCCCCTGGTCAGGTTGACCAGTCAACTCTGTTGACTGCTGACATCAGCATGACATCATGCTGATGTCATTAATCCATTTTTCGAATTAAATTAAATAATTAATTAAATTTCAGAAATTAATAAAATCTTTAAAAAAATCATATCTTTTAATCCGTAACTCGGATTAAAATATTTTCAACATGAAAGTTGCTCAGAACGACGAGACGAATCCGGATACGCGGTCCGTTCGTCCGCCACACCCCTCTAACCTATCGAACCCGCAACTTTCCCCCTCCGGCTCCTCTGCCCGAAAACACGAAACACCGGGAATACTTTCCCGGATGTTTTCCCCCCTTCACCGGTATCACCTACTACCGCGTTAGGGCACACCGAACGCCGCGTATTGCCTTGTTATATTTTGTGATGCTTTGTTTGCTCTGTATTCATTATTTCTTCCCCCTCTTCTCTCCGGTAGACTACGAGACCGACGCTGCTGCTGCCCAGTTCGACTACGGAGTTGACGACCCCTCTCTCTTGCCAGAGCAACCAGGCAAGCCCCCCCCCCCTTGATCACCAGATATAGCCTATTCTCCTCTATACTGCTTGCATTAGAGTAGTGTAGCATGTTACTGCTTTCGTTAATCCTATTCTGATGCATAGCCTGACATTGTCGCTACATCTGTTGATACCTTACCTGCAATCCTAAATGCTTAGTATAGGATGCTAGTTTATCATCATTGGCCCTACATTCTCGTCAGTCTGCCATGCTATACTACTGGGCTGTGATCACTTCGGGAGGTGATCACGGGCATATACTATATACTTTACACTGTTACATTACCTGTGATACTGTTCGGAGTTGGGGGCTGAAGGGGCAGGTGGCTCCATCCCGGTAGAGGTGGGCCTGGGTTCCCGACGGCCCTCGACTGTTACTTTGTGGCGGAGCGACAGGGCAGGTTGAGACCACCTAGGAGACAGGTGGGCCTGGCCCTGTTCGGCGTTCGCGGATACTTAACACGCTTAACGAGATCTTGGTATTTGATCTGAGTCGGCTACGAGCCTATACGCACTAACCATCTACGCGGGAGTAGTTATGGGTATCCCGACGTCGTGGTATCAGCCGAAGCACTTCAGACGTCAGCGACGGAGCGGCGCGCGCCGGATTGGAACGTAAGCCTGCTCTTGTATTAAGGGGGCTAGTTCTGCTTCCGGCCGCCCACGCAACGTGCAGGTGTGCTATGGGCGATGGGCCCAGACCCCTGTGCGCTTAGGTTTAGACCGGCGTGCTGGCCTCTCTGTTGAGCCTAGGTGGGGCTGCGACGTGTTGATCTTCCGAGGCCGGGCATGACCCAGGAAAGTGTGTCCGGCCAAATGGGATCGAGCGTGTTGGGCTATGTGGTGCACCCCTGCAGGGAAGTTAATCTATTCGAATAGCCGTGATCTTCGGTAACAGGACGACTTGGAGTTGTACCTTGACCTTATGACAACTAGAACCGGATACTTAATAAAACACACCCTTCCAAGTGCCAGATACAACCCGGTGATCGCTCTCTAACAGGGTGACGAGGGGAGGATCGCCGGGTAGGATTATGCTATGCGATGCTACTTGGAGATGCTACTTGGAGGACTACAATCTACTCTCTTCTATATGCTGCAAGACGAAGGTGACCAGAAGCGTAGTCTTCGACAGGATTAGTTATCCCCCTCTTATTCTGGCATCCTGCAGTTCAGTCCACTGATATGGCCTCCTTACACATATACCCATGCATATGTAGTGTAGTTCCTTGCTTGCGAGTACTTTGGATGAGTACTCACGGTTGCTTTCTCCCCCCTTTTTCCCCCTTTCCTTCTTTCTGGTTGTCGCAACCAGATGCTGGAGTCCAGGAGCCAGACGCTACCGTAGACGACGACCCCTACTACACCGGAGGTGCCTACTACTACGTGCTGCCCGCTGACGACGACCTGGAGTAGTTAGGAGGATCCCAGGCAGGAGGCCTGCGCCTCTTTCGATCTGTATCCCAGTTTGTGCTGGCCTTCTTAAGGCAAACTTGTTTAACTTATGTCTGTACTCAGATATTGTTGCTTCCGCTGACTCGTCTATGATCGAGCACTTGTATTCGAGCCCTCGAGGCCCCTGGCTTGTATTATGATGCTTGTATGACTTATTTTATTTGTAGAGTTGTGTTGTGATATCTTCCCGTGAGTCCCTGATCTTGATCGTACACATTTGCGTGCATGATTAGTGTACGATTGAATCGGGGGCGTCACAAGTTGGTATCAGAGCCGACTGCCTGTAGGAATCCCCTTTCCAACTCCTCGGCCGAAGTTGAGTCTAGCCATTGCAAATTTTTTTTACTAACTTGGCTGTGTGCCTTACGGGCCCACGTCGCCATTGGGTGGTATTAGGATCTTTTACTCCTCGACCTTTACTCTGGGACTCTGAACTCTCTTCTACTCGGGTTAAACGATTTCTACTAAAATCTGACTTTAGGTTCTCGAAAATACTTTCTCCCGGAGAGCCCCTTCAGTCCAGGTGATCGCCGACTGCACCAGAAGATTTCGAAGTTACTCGCCGAAACTCTTTTGAGACTTTGTGTCCGTTGCTTTTGCAATTCCCTACCATCGAAAAATCCCTCTGGATAACTACTTACACCTATCGTTCATATTGTCATCCCCAGTTGCTCTTGTTATTACAAGATGTCCTGAAATACTCTTCGATATTCCGAGAATTCTTACGCTTACTGCCCTGCAGTTCCTTGCTGCATGAATACCCCTACGGATAATTACTCGTGCTTGCCGAGTATCCGCTCATCCCCAGTTGTTCTTGTGTTTCACAAAAGTCTTCAAAATAATATTCGATCTTCTGAAAATCCTCTGGAGCCTTTGGCTCTTGAAATTCTTGCTTGCTTGCATTATGGTTAATCCCATAAGTCTCGTAGTCTTAATGACATTCCTTGTCATTATCATTTTGAGTCTGTTGACTCAATATGTTTGCGAATACCCGCAAACATCATTGATCCTTATAAATTACCTTTCCGGCTGAGCTGCCATTCTTTTAACTGGAATTGGTTCTCGACCAATCCAATTGGCGTTGATTATACCCTAATGCTATTCAACTTATCCATCCCTAATCAAAGCATTGCTTCTGATCCCTTGATTTGGAAATCATAATTCCTTTGCATTTGACAATTGAGTTAGTCAGTTGTTTCTATAATCTGATCTCCTTGCATTCTTCTCCCTCTAGTTGAGTACCGATACTCGTATCAGATCCTTTGTGGACCATCAAGTCCTTTGCTGGATTGTTATCCGACAGTGTCCTTCACATTTGATCACCTTATGAGTTCTTCCCCTGATACATAACGCCTTTGTTAAGTTGTACCCTCTGCTTGGCCAACCATGCTCTGCTTTCGGGCTTGTGTTATTTACTCTTGAAACTTGTGGTATATGTTTCTAAGAAGCCCCTATGGGTAGAACATATGCCTTCTCTAAACCGTGTGAACCCGAAAGTTTTCACGAGTCATACTCTTCTGGTGCTTCACCAGATAAAATTTCAACACTGCAACTTCATCGAACGTGAGAAGTGAATGAAAGGTTATGCATTGGAGAAGTGGGAGTCGACCTTGAACCTTGCGTTCATGCCCATGGACTCGGTGTAGATCTTATCATTAAAGCTTCTCTTAAATTAATTATTCCTATGGTATAAGTTCATCTTATATCTGGGATCTGGCCTTTTGCAATTGTGGTTCCGACCATGTTCTCCTTTAAATTACGTTTCTTGTGCAGGTTTAAGCACTTGTCTTCTGTAGAGCAATACCCCAGTCCAACCTTTACCTTGATCTTGTGTCGAGTATTACCCCCCTGGTATCTCGAGATTATCATGGAACTGCATAACTTCCTATGAGTTCTTCATCAAGTACTACATACTCACTGATTACAATTTTTCATTGGGCTCTGAGTTATTAAACACTCAAAGACACCGATAACTAAACCAAGTCCGCATTACGGTTTAACAACTCTTACTAATATTCTTTATGTACGAGTTTGTACCCGATCATGTCATTCCTAGCCTGATCGGTTATATCCTTACCATGCTAAATTTTAACTGTGCTACCTGGTCCTTAATCCCGGAGCACAACTTTTGACAATGAGCTAAGCTTACGTCGATCTTCCTCGTCATATCAGTTCGCCTTGAACAACAATCTTGATTTCAGGTTTGTGTCTTACCCATGGTTCCAATAACCTTTCACTTCATCATTACTTTGACTTGATGTCGTCGCCGATCGATTACATCTCCATGAACTCTCGCGACAAAGGTGTCGTGATCGTCAACATTCTGAGCTCATCCAGGATATCAATTGGATTCATAATAAGAAATACCATCCTTGCCTCGATGAATTGTATTATCATCGACCACTTTATTGCCCTCCCACCAACACAAGCTTGATCATGTTTGGTGTTATACCTTGAGTTCCTTGCTGTCCAGCAATTGATCTTCCTTACCTCGGAAGTATTACCATCTCTTTTTGTCAAGAATGTGGTGAGAATTTCACCACCTCTTAATAATTCTTGATATCATAATACTTCTTGCCATCTTCGTTCATTCCTTGGTCCCCGTATTGTTTTCAACCGGAATACCGACAATGGAGCTATGACGTGTGAATTCAAAACTCCTAGCAACCCTATTGCTTTGAAGTGAATGGGCGATAGTTCATTCTAAGTCCTTCGCTAATTGAATCACCATTCTAACATTGGTCGTGCAACCCAACCCGTACTTCGGGCGCACCCTTCAACCAATGTTTAATTGTGTATGTTTTTCTCGAGCATACTTCCTTATATCAGTTGATCTGACAAATGTTATCTCCTTGTTCCCTTAATGGTGGAAATCCATCTTTTGGAAATCTCGATGGATTATCGCTGAGCCCATCAGCCACCTCCTCCTCTCCTTGGTTTAATGATGAACTATTGTTTCAGGAACCCACCCCCATAGTTCATTTCCTGAGAATCCTGAAATGTCATTTCGTCTATTTGTGTTGCACCTTTTATTCTCGGACATCCTGAGTCTGAGGTATCATTACACCAAACGGATCTGGATCTCGGTCAGATATGATGGTTGGGACAACTTTCCAAGAGTTATGGTGATGAGCCTTTGATGACCCGGTAGCATGATGTCATGCCTAGCACCCCCCCCCCGGCTGGAGGACCTATCATTATAGATTCCTTTTCAGCAGGGTTATCCATTCGTCCATGAGGAAATTGTAATACTGTTACTACAAGTTATTCCTGATGGATCCTTCGTGATTCCAAAGTCTGATCTTCACCTGAAGACCATGTCAATGCTATCTCGAAGCATGTCTGTGGTACTCTGATTTTCAACAAGAACATTCGAAGCCCAATGCTAAATGTTTCTTGCTCAATTATCCAAACACCGTGGTAGGGGTAACGTCATGAAATTCTCTCCCCTCACCGAGAGGATTTTCTACGTTATATACTATCGTGGATATCATGCTCTGCTTGTCCTTGGGAAGGATATGCCCTTGAAATATGTGTTTAAACACATTTTCCTTTCCATTGTTCTGTGTAATATGATAATCATATTTTACTTTCGATTGGTTGTTTGAACCTTTCTTGGGAGATATATAATCTAAGCAGTGATAATCCCCTGCATAGGTAAGCACCTCGTTGTACCACTCTGTAAGTAAGACCCTATTACTATTGTTGATGACATTCCGGTAACCACCGATGGACGAGAACCTTGCCTATTGGTCCGCCTCGTTCAACGAGCAGGAAAATGGTTCTCTTCGTCCCTCGCCCTTGGTACCTATGTTGTTGCCGACATGACCCTCAGACTCTCCTCTGACATGCCTTGCTTACATGATCGTGCAAGATGTCACCAACCTTCTACTTTTAACCACATGGTGGGCCCATAACCCACAGTTTCGCAGGATCGAAACCTGACTCTCCTGTACACCCCTGTTGCCGAAGTTATTCCTCACGCTTGACTTTGTAGGTAATTCACGGGCCACTTGCCTGTTGATCTATCCTGGTATCGGACACAATACTTATTCCCGTTGCTCTGAACCCTTTCGCACCCTGTTTCAGACAATGAATGATTGCCTATCCGCTTGAAACTTCTTATCGCACTGTCTTACTTTGCTCTCGATGTGTGTCAGTTGTTCAACTCGAGGGATACTCATAAGTTCATTCTTGGGATACCCCCAGATGATTTTCCCTTATAACACCCTTGCATTGTAGAGCTACCCCTTACCTATTCGTAAGCACGATGGAGTTCACGAAGAAATGGTGACAAGTTTATCATGATGCACCGGAATAAAGGATTGAAGACATCAACGAAAGGAACTAACTTCTTCGAGAAGATCCGTTAGAATATCCTAACCAGAACTTTCCCCTTACTCCCCTCTTAAATCTCGGGACGAGATTTCTTGTAGTGGAGGAGAATTGTGACGCCCGGGTAATTAAGCTACAGTAATCCCCACTAATGATGCCACGTCACCTCGGTTACTGTGGATAAACTCGCGTTAGTTCGGAACCTAGTTCGAATTTCAAATTCAAAATCGAGCAAACAATAAAAGTTTTCAAATATTAAGATTTAAATGTTCGGAGTGAACCAATTAATACGTAGGTAATTATGGTGGAGAAACCAAACTTTGATAAAATGTTTATAGGCCCTAAAACAATTAAAACAATAGTGAAAACAATTATTTAAATACCTTTTGTAATTAATAAAATGTCAAACTAATTTATTTGAGGATTAGACTTTTTGTGACTATGGACTAAGTTGAAATACTAAATTAGATGCTACGTGTGTATTTTAATAAAACTAAAATAATAGGAAACAAAACTAAAACAGAAAAGGAAAATAAAATAAAAACAAAAACTTAAACAAAAGAG
>NC_057794.1:1536490-1545341 GCF_018294505.1 Triticum aestivum | reverse complement strand
CACCCCCCTCACGTGTCCTGGCCGCCCAGTGCGCGCGTTCGGTCGCGCCCGTCGCCGCGCCGACCCGTTGCTCCTCGCCCCGTCCGCGCTCACCCCATCTACCGTGGCCGGCACGTTCCCGGCCGCCTCCGCTCGCGACCACCGAGAACCCCAGGCGCGCTCACCCTCGCCTCTCATGGTGTCGGCTGCGAGCCCCCGCACCAGTTAGTCGCGGCCCTCCCCGTGCTCTGCCCGGTCGCAGCCGCCGGAGCTCAACGCCGGCGTGCTGGCGCCCGCGCCCTCCAGCCGCCCCTTGTTGCCCGATTGGGGGCGCCCCCGTGGGCTAGCACCCGTTCGGGCTGAGCCCCTGCGCCCGATCCGCTAAGGCCCCCGGGGCCAATGACAAGTGGGCCCCGCCCAGAGAACGTTTTGATAAAAAAAATAGTAATAATAAATAAAAAATGAAATTAATTAATTAACTAATTAATTAACTTAATTAATTCTGATTAAACTGACCAATTAAAATTAATTAACCTAATGATTAATTAACTTAATTAACTACTGTTAATTAGCTAATTAATTAGTATGACAGTGGGGCCCACCCCCTTAATTAATTATGATTAGTTTAATTAACCTGTTAATTAAAATGTGTCACTGACCAGTGGGACCCCCTGGTCAGGTTGACCAGTCAACTCTGTTGACTGCTGACATCAGCATGACATCATGCTGATGTCATTAATCCATTTTTCGAATTAAATTAAATAATTAATTAAATTTCAGAAATTAATAAAATCTTTAAAAAAATCATATCTTTTAATCCGTAACTCGGATTAAAATATTTTCAACATGAAAGTTGCTCAGAACGACGAGACGAATCCGGATACGCGGTCCGTTCGTCCGCCACACCCCTCTAACCTATCGAACCCGCAACTTTCCCCCTCCGGCTCCTCTGCCCGAAAACACGAAACACCGGGAATACTTTCCCGGATGTTTTCCCCCCTTCACCGGTATCACCTACTACCGCGTTAGGGCACACCGAACGCCGCGTATTGCCTTGTTATATTTTGTGATGCTTTGTTTGCTCTGTATTCATTATTTCTTCCCCCTCTTCTCTCCGGTAGACTACGAGACCGACGCTGCTGCTGCCCAGTTCGACTACGGAGTTGACGACCCCTCTCTCTTGCCAGAGCAACCAGGCAAGCCCCCCCCCCCTTGATCACCAGATATAGCCTATTCTCCTCTATACTGCTTGCATTAGAGTAGTGTAGCATGTTACTGCTTTCGTTAATCCTATTCTGATGCATAGCCTGACATTGTCGCTACATCTGTTGATACCTTACCTGCAATCCTAAATGCTTAGTATAGGATGCTAGTTTATCATCATTGGCCCTACATTCTCGTCAGTCTGCCATGCTATACTACTGGGCTGTGATCACTTCGGGAGGTGATCACGGGCATATACTATATACTTTACACTGTTACATTACCTGTGATACTGTTCGGAGTTGGGGGCTGAAGGGGCAGGTGGCTCCATCCCGGTAGAGGTGGGCCTGGGTTCCCGACGGCCCTCGACTGTTACTTTGTGGCGGAGCGACAGGGCAGGTTGAGACCACCTAGGAGACAGGTGGGCCTGGCCCTGTTCGGCGTTCGCGGATACTTAACACGCTTAACGAGATCTTGGTATTTGATCTGAGTCTGGCTACGAGCCTATACGCACTAACCATCTACGTGGGAGTAGTTATGGGTATCCCGACGTCGTGGTATCAGCCGAAGCACTTCGTGACGTCAGCGACTGAGCGGCGCGCGCCGGGTTGGACTGCGTTAACGCAACTTCCTTTGTAATGGAGGTTGCTAGGTCTGCTCACCGGCCGCGTACGCAACGTGCAGGTGTGCTCAGGGCGATGGGCCCAGACCCCTGCGCGCTTAGGTTTAGACCGGCGTGCTGGCCTCTCTGTTGAGCCTAGGTGGGGCTGCGACGTGTTGATCTTCCGAGGCCGGGCATGACCCAGGAAAGTGTGTCCGGCCAAATGGGATCGAGCGTGTTGGGCTATGTGGTGCACCCCTGCAGGGAAGTTAATCTATTCGAATAGCCGTGATCTTCGGTAACAGGACGACTTGGAGTTGTACCTTGACCTTATGACAACTAGAACCGGATACTTAATAAAACACACCCTTCCAAGTGCCAGATACAACCCGGTGATCGCTCTCTAACAGGGTGACGAGGGGAGGATCGCCGGGTAGGATTATGCTATGCGATGCTACTTGGAGATGCTACTTGGAGGACTACAATCTACTCTCTTCTATATGCTGCAAGACGAAGGTGACCAGAAGCATAGTCTTCGACAGGAATAGTTATCCCCCTCTTATTCTGGCATCCTGCAGTTCAGTCCACTGATATGGCCTCCTTACACATATACCCATGCATATGTAGTGTAGTTCCTTGCTTGCGAGTACTTTGGATGAGTACTCACGGTTGCTTTCTCCCCCCTTTTTCCCCCTTTCCTTCTTTCTGGTTGTCGCAACCAGATGCTGGAGTCCAGGAGCCAGACGCTACCGTAGACGACGACCCCTACTACACCGGAGGTGCCTACTACTACGTGCTGCCCGCTGACGACGACCTGGAGTAGTTAGGAGGATCCCAGGCAGGAGGCCTGCGCCTCTTTCGATCTGTATCCCAGTTTGTGCTGGCCTTCTTAAGGCAAACTTGTTTAACTTATGTCTGTACTCAGATATTGTTGCTTTCGCTGACTCGTCTATGATCGAGCACTTGTATTCGAGCCCTCGAGGCCCCTGGCTTGTATTATGATGCTTGTATGACTTATTTTATTTGTAGAGTTGTGTTGTGATATCTTCCCGTGAGTCCCTGATCTTGATCGTACACATTTGCGTGCATGATTAGTGTACGATTGAATCGGGGGCGTCACAATTGGTCATTGCCAGTATAGGTTATCACTATGATTTATTATATGTATGATCTTTGTATTGTACTATGTACAATTCAACTTAGAGTTCAACACGTTCTGTGTAGAATGGAGGAAGCACAATGTGGACGCTGCAACTCACGGTGCCGGACCAGCCTTTCTACTGCCATGTTGTTCGGCATCTACTTCCAGCCTTCTTTTGTTTCTACAGCGGTAACAATTTATATGAACCTTCTGACAGTACATTCTTTTTATTTTTTTTGCTATTTCCACTAATGTATTGTGTCTGTTATTTGTTTTTATCTTACATAGATCGTACCATGCAATGTGAGATTGGCATTCAATGAGCTCGTCACAGACACCGTGACCTTCGATGCTCTTGGGGGCCCATACACTATGCAGGTCGAGAAGGGGCGAAAGATAACCCAGATAGGAGGAGATGATTGGGATCGTTTCATCGCCCGCATGCGTCTTAGTGGGGGTGAATTGATCAGCTTCTCCTTCAGAAAAGATAGGCCCGGGATTTCTGTTATCTATCTAAATTTGATTCCGGATAGTGAGGATGAAGTTCATGAGGAGGAAGATGGTGTTGATTCAGATGATGACGATTCAGATGATGATGATGAGAACCCACTTGTTGAATACCTGTATGCCCAAGGACTCAGACTGGGCGACGAGGAAATCGGCAACCTCTGGGACATGCTTCCGCTACGTGAAGACTACCTAGGGAAGCCATTCGTGACCCGCCTCACAAGGACGAATGTTAAACGGCATATCATGGTATGTTACTTAGTGTGGTAATTACATGATATACATGCTTAGTTAGTGTAGTAGTTCATATGATATGCATGTTGTAGTACTGTGATGAGAGGCCTAGTTTAGAATTCATTTAGTGAAGAATTTTATGACATGCATGTAGTGTAGTAATATGCGATGATATGCTTAGTGTACGCAGTAATCTAATGATATGCCTAATTACTGTAGTAATTTGATGCTTGGCGTATAGTGTACTGATGTGATGATATATATGCTCAGTGTTGAATCCAATGATATATGTGTCTTGAAGTGTATGCTTTGTTGATAATTGCACGTGACATGATCATATATCATGTCAACTGTTTTGCTATTTCCACTAATGTATATGATCATGTCAACTGTTTTCAGAAATTACCTAAGAGGTTACTTGATAGCTGTGGCATCGACCCGGACGAAGAAGGCATGGCTGCTGGACTACGCCTTACTAGAACAAGCTCCATCACCAGCTGTGCCTATGCAGTGGACACGGACGGTCGCACTGTCTTGAGCAGGGCAAGGTGGAAGAAGTTCCTTCGTGCCAAGAATCTTCGGGTAGGACAGGCCATCCTACTCACTGTTGCGAACACCCGTCGCCATGACTTGAGGATGATGATCACCATCCACCTCATTTAGAACTGGGGTGGGCCATGTATCAATCTGAAATGAACTTGTTATGTTAGCTCTTGTTTGCGAGTACTTGTCGTGTATTACCGTACCTATATCTACTCATATCTAGGTACTATTGCTTGTGATGGATTGCAACTATTATTAACTGGTAACTAATGCTCTACTAGCTATGATTATTCCACTGTGTGATGTTTTATAGGCTGTAGTGTGACATGGTAACTGTTATATATGGTAGAGGCTTGTCTCTAAGACCTTGTACAATGCAAGGTGCTTAGGGATGTGCTTCCACTGTGTGATGTTTTGTACGTGCCAGGTTGTAGTATGAAATGCTAACTGTTCTATATGGTAGTGGCTGGTCTCTAATTGGACCGACATGTTGAACTAGTATCAATGGTAGAGGCGTTTCGTTATGCGCCACATCCAACAGTTCACATAATTAATTATCCAAAGATTAAGGTATGAAACCCTTGGTCATACATAGCAACATTTCGTTCCTAAAAATTAAGGTACTTGCACATTCAAACTAACTAATACTACAAATTCGAAGGAACTACTTAATACATTAACAGCACATAGGGAAGTAGCCCTGGTCCAATGGCTTGAGAAATGATGAAAAAAAACTGAAAGAAGAAGGATCAGCCAGTAGCAGCACCATCAGCCTCCCAGCCTCACAACTTCAGCCAGCCTGGTGAACTCCAGGTTTTTTCCTGCAAAACACACATGTGATGTTGGAGGCAAGAAAATAAATATGCCAGGGGTCTTGTCATGGCATCTAATCGCATGGAATGCTAGTACAAATGATGGAGAGCAAAACATTCAACATGAGCAAATTCATAGGAGTTCTAGATCCATGGATACCATCAAGAAAAAATGCTCAGTTTTAATTCAGACACAAGACTAGGTGAAAAAATGCATATTTCATATCAGCAACATTGATATGGCATCTTTGCAAGCTTGGGTCAGTGACTTGTCTTGTGTTTCATGGCATGACAATAATTTTAACAATAAATACACATGAAATTGACCCAAACTCATGTACAAAGTTAGGCCATATGATGCATGGATTAATTCACACATAAATGACAAAATGCCAACTTTGTATAGAATTTGCAGTACTGAAATATTTCAGTGTGTACCGGTGTGTACTGAAACTGCAATAGTGAAATAATTCAGTGTGCATCGGTGTGTACTGAAATTGTAGTAACGAAATATTTCAGTGCCTACCAGTGTGTACCGAAATATTTCAGTGTCTACCACTACAACATTACAAATTTTTCCTAGGGCAGTACTGAAATATTTCAATGCCTACCGGTGTGTACCGAAATATTTCAGTGTCCACCACTACAACATTACAAATTTTGCCTAGGGCACTTCCGAAATATTTCAGTGCCTACCGATGTGTACCGAAATATTTCAGTGTCTACCACTAGAACATTACTAATTTTTCCTAGGGTTCATATGATGCCTAGGGTTCACATACATCATAATCCATCCTCCAAATCCATGTACTCAAATGTTCATGCAATTCATTGAGATTAAAATGCCATTTAGCATTCCCTCTCTGAGCTATTATGATCAGTATCACCACGATGTAAGCACGAGCGGTAGAAAGATGAGGAGTGGGGAAGCTTACTATAAACATAGCTACCGCCGCCGTTCAGACGAGGAGAGCGGCGAGGGAAGCGTGGAGAACGGCGGGGAAGCGAGGTCGCAACCATTGTCCTCCTCATCTTGCGCTTCGAAGTCTCCGGTGACTCGGTTGGAGGCTGCACAATCTGCAACGGCACCTCGTGCACGGTGGGTTCCTGATCCAGTGGATGCTCTACCCTGGATCTGAACGCCCACCACCTCCACCTGGTCCACTCGCTGGACGAATTGGCCTGCTCCATCGCCCAGAGGAGGATCTCGATCTTCTGAATCGGTTGCGCGGGCTGGGGGAAAAGCTTTGCCCTCTCCTTCTTCGTCAAATTCTTGAGAGTGGCCATTGCCGTCCAGCTCATCTGCCTTGTGTTGTCAAACCAAGAACGGATTTCCCTCAACCTGGCCAACTTGACCTGGTCGCCGCCGGCGATCTGCACGAAGTCGGTGTTCTCGCTGCCGGCCATCAGCTCGATCTGTCGTGGAAGAGGGGGTGGGGGTGGGTGGGGGGGTTGCCTGAGTGGAGCGAAGTTGCAGCGGCAAGAAGGAGGAGATGACTGCGGTGGACATGGAGGAGAGGGAGGAGATGGCCGCCGATGAGTAATTGTGGAATGTGTAGCACCATGGCGGCGGTTATTCATTCGACGAGAGGGGCGGCGCGTGCAAATTTTCCTAGGACTAAACTGCCCCTAGATTAAAACGCGTCCCCACCTTGTCACGAGTACCGGCCCCACTCGTTTTAGTACTTTCGCGTACATTCATCGGAGTACTACCCAGTACTTCGTATTTGTCTGCCGTTAGATCGACATCAACGAACGGTTCTAAAAAAGCCCAACCACTCTAAAACTTGTAGTACCTCAACTTTTAGGCTGCTATCAGCCATCCAATTATATACCCTACATAAACCACAATATAAAATAACAGTGGGCTTCACAAATTTGCAGGTATGAGAGCACGATGGACTTTAAGCTCGATAGGGTCCGTGGTGGTTTTGCTTTCATCAAGGCCATAAAAAGGTAATAACCAAAATCCCTTTTACTCTTGTAACTTTTATCCCAGTCCATCTTCTTTTTCTATAACCTTTCTCTAGAAAACTAGGTAATGTTCATGATCGAATAGATAGTAACTAGAACATCACATTCTTATGCAGCCTGGTGATTGGATTTGACGACGGATTTGCAATAGTGGAAATGAATTAATTTGGCAGTAAAGATCATGATACCGTTGAAAGAAAAATAGTGGCTGAATAAAAGTGGTGCCATGGATGATATGGCAACAACGGGAAACTCAAGAAATTGGTGCAGAGTCTATGCATGATGTGTGTGCGCTGGACTGTTATGCATCTCTATCAAAGACTTAACATTTTTGTTTCTACAAAAAATGCTACCTTTATTTGTACTATTCTACCAATCTGTGTTGTGTGCTTTGTGCTTTGTGCTTTGTGACGGTCATGACATTCCCTGTTAGCAGTGAGCTATAAGAGATGAAAAGCAAGCAGTGTTACTAGTAGACCATGTTTGATATGCGGCAATATTTTGTTGTAATCAAACATTATTTGCTATAAATAGGTTTGGTATTGTTGTTTGTTTCATAAAATAAATAAACGTATGGTGGACATTCCAAAATTCTGGCTACCTCCAAACACATGATCACTTTCTCGGTGAACACCAAATAAATTGGTAGCGCAGTGTCTGGCTACTATCCAAATGGACCCTTAATTTGACGGATGACTTTCTCCCTAAAATACATGTATACTTGGCGATAATCCTATTTATAAAGCTTCAAGTTGGTGATGAGTTCACATATGGGACCAATAACCTTTACCAATAAACAAATGCACCCTTAACCACATTGAGAATGGCAACTTTCCATGAACATATATAAACAAATGTGTTTGTACGCACATGTGAGACCAAAAACAAATAAACAATACACTATTATTCATGTGAGACTAACACTTAGGCATAAATAACAAATACAGAAATGCAACTCCAACTCAATATATGTTCTTGTTTTTCTTTTTTTTCAACCAAGTTATTTCAGTTTTATATCACAGAACAAGAGAGTAAACAAATTGAAATTCCAAAACGGCGATAGACCTTGTCCTCCTACCTGATCCACGACCTTGTGCAGTCAACTTACCAATGTCTATTCTCATATGTTTCAGTATTAAAAATGCCGTGTCTATGAAGGGCTATGGTCACTTAATGCCTGATGTGTGATCTTTTGTTCTATTTTTGTTATTTTTAACAGCGAACCATGAGTAAAGGCCACATGGCTGTTGGGGAACGTTGCAGAAAACAAAAAAATTCCTACGGTTTCACCAAGATCCATCTATGAGTTCATCTAGCAACGAGTGATCGGATTGCATCTACATACCTTTGTAGATCACGCCCGGAAGCGTTCAAAGAACGGGGATGAGGAAGTCGTACTCGATGTGATCCAAATCACCATAGATCCTAGCGCCGAACAGACGGCACCTCCGCGTTCAACACACGTACGGTCAGCGTGACGTCCCCTCCTTCTTGATCCAGCAAGGGGGAAGGAGAGGTTGATGAAGATCCAGCAGCACGACGGCGTGGTGGTGGATGCAGGAGTCACCGCAGCAGGGCTTCGCCGTTCTACTGCGAGAGGGAGAGGTGTAGCAGGGGAGAGGGAGGCGCCAAGAGTCAAGGGTGTGGCTGCCCCTCCCTCCCCCCCCCCTTTATATAGGCTCCCCTAGGGGGGGCGCTGGCCCTAGGAGATGGGATCTCCTAGGGGGGGCGGCGGCCAAGGGGTGGAGTGCCCCCCAAGCCAGGTGGGGCGCCCCCCCACTAGTGCAGAACTGGGCAATAGCACCGGTTCATAAGGCCCTTTAGTGCCGGTTCCATAACCGGCACTAAAGTGTGGTC
>NC_057794.1:1530869-1536300 GCF_018294505.1 Triticum aestivum | reverse complement strand
TTTCTAGTAGAACCAATCATATATATATATCATCAATGTCTCACAAACCACCATATTAATTCACACATACACACATGTATAGCTATATACAATTTCTCCTACATATGCATGTTGCCTTCAGAGCCAGTGGCATTAGCCTAATTGGTGCCTTCGGAGCACGATGACAATTAGAAGTGGTTCATGACCTGGTCGATGGGGGCGGTAGCGGGTAATAGTATTATCCCTTCGGATTTATGACCTGGTCGAGCAAGAATCCCGCTATTTCCTCTTGAAGTGCTTCTACGCGCTCCGTTTCTAGGAGCTTGTCCCGCACCTCTTTGAACTGTTAAGAAGGAGATCAATATGCATGTATATTAGTTGTGTGACTAGATATCGATAATGGTGTAAAAATTGTGAATAGTGTTCTGACAAGCGTACCCATTCCTGTCTTTGAGATCTGCTCCTTTCGGACGCCATCATGCGAATGTTCTCGCAAACGCAGAATGCACACAGATCAGTCCCCTGCGCCTGCTTCAGGGCCTTTATTACGAGAATGGAATTTAATTTGATCAGATAATAATTAATCAAGCATGATAATTAAAGAGATGGCAGCTAGCTAGCTAGCAAGTACTACTTAATTACTTACCTTGGGTCGAAACCATTTCAGTTGTCGTTTCCATTCACCTTCCGTGACGCTGATGAACCTTGCCCAAGGCCTGCCCGCCGACAAAGAAAATGAATAAATGGGTTATTAAATAGTTCATATCATGAAATGACGAACTAAATAGGCCGAGATATATAGTTAATAATGATTGAAATTACCTATTGACTATCCCAAACAAGATGTTATAGTCACTATTTGCTTTGAGTAGTGAGTCCAGTATTTGAACTGTTCCGGCGTCACCTTTAATGATACACAAGATCCAGTGAAATCTGCATGCACACACGTTTGCATGTCTTAATTAAGCGGGCATATGTAAGCAAAAGCATGTAGCTAGCTAGTAGGCAAAAACAGAGAATTTGTAGTACAAGAAAGTGTGACTCACTGGAAGTTGTAAGGAAGTAGTATATCTTCATTGTATTTGAGGCGCTTCAAGAACTCTAGCATGCTGTCCTCTACCTGCTTTTCATGATGCTTGTTTATTGTCCATGTGTATTCATTAACGGTGTTTGGGTCAATGAACCCAATGCCATAGCGTCCACCTTTTCTCATTTCATACATCTTCATCCTGCATAATACCACAGAAAAGAATATAGTGAGGATAATTACAGGTAATGATTGATCAAAAGGATCACTACAGCTAGCTTGAGACTTAAATTACAGAAAGAAATCACTTACAGACAATAGCAACTGACGATAGATTTGTCGAGTGCGTCTTGATTGTATAACTGAAACAGTTCAGAATACTCAACGGTCACAGGTTTCTCATGGTAGTAATGATCCTTCTTGACTTGCACCATGAGGGACTCTCGATCGGATCTCTTGGTAATGTCCATGTACCATTGATGTAATTCATACATTCTCGTTGGGAGCTTCTTGACCTCTTCTGGCTTGACCAAAGGTTGGCCCCGGGCATATTTCCGTTTTATTTCCTCCTCTGTAAGCACAGGCATGTCCTCGATCTCGAGGAGTTGTCCAACAGTGATTTTGAGAGTTTCAGCCTGCATTATATGCACTGGGGTTATTACCACATCGCCCACCTCGGGAACGTAAACTGTTTGGCCACAATAATATTGGGCGCGCGTATTGTCACGTGTTGTTGGCGGCACAACAAGCGGGGGGGTCGATCGCGCCGCCTGTTCTCCCAGCTGGGCAACGGTTTTCCCGCATTTTTGACAGCTGCTTGTTGTTTGCTCGAGCTCGAGCTCGCCTCCTTCTATAGACGTTGTCGATGTAACTTCCTGATGTGGCGCTCATAGTCTGTGTCAACAGGCTTAGGAGCTGGTGGTTGAGCCATACGAATGAAGTGGTCAACTACTTCCACAGGCACTTTCTCCCTTGGCGGCGGTGGCGGTTTCGGTCCAAAATGGGCGTCGACTTCTGCCCGCACTATGGCATTGGTTTGCTCCTCGGTCCTATCGTAAGCCCTCTCAGGAAGAGGAGTAGTGAGGTTTGGACCATATTTATATCGCTTGCCTCCGCCTGTACTTCCTGTACTATGACCTCGACTCGTACCGCTACGCACCATAGCTGCGGGGTGTCTCTTCTGCGATTGCTGAGGCGGCAGAGACGGCTGATGGGGCTGAGTTGGACGAGGAGGAGTGGCCTGAAGCTGTGCCAGACTTGCAGTGGCCTGAGGTTGTGCCGGACTTGGAGGAGGAGTGGACGTCTGATGCTGTGTCGGACTTGGAGGAGGAGTGGCCTGACACTTTGCCGGACTTGGAGGAGGAGGAGTGGCCTCACGCGTTGGTGGACTTGGAGGAGCGGGAGTCTGCTGACTCGATGGCAGACTTCGACGAGGAGTTGGGTGACGCGGTGTCGGTGGCCTTCGAAAGATGATGCAATCCTTTCTCCATAGGATGATACGATGTTTGGCATCTCCGAGTGTGTGCTCCTCGTCACCTCCAGGAATGTCAAGCTCTAGCCCCGAATATTGGTCCACCACCACATCAACCACGACACGAGCATAGCCTGCTGGAATTAGGTTGCAATGGAAGGTTGCATCGGGGGAATTTGTATAAGCAACACCGTCCGCCACCTTCAAGGATATGTTCTTAATTTTGAAGTGTAGCTCGCAGTTAGTGTTCTCCGTGATATCATCCACGGGGTATCTATCCAGCATTGCGTCAAACGGGGCGGAACCCATGCTGCTTCTCGGCATGGATGGGGCGGTGGTATCCAATGCTGGATCATCCGCTAGCTGCTGCAGCTGCTGAGACCCCCTTTGCTGGCTAAGTGAGTCGATCTGCTCCTACTGCCGCTGGAATTTGATTGCCAAGTCCGCGTGCGCTGATTCTAGGCCTTGAAGGTGTTCATAGTCGAGCTTCCTCTGCTCCTCCTCCATCTTCCTCTTCTTCTCCTCCGCAATCTTCTTTCTCGCACGGGTTCTGTAGTCGGCGTTCCAGTCCGAAAACCCCTCATACCACGGAATAGCGCCCATGCCTCGTGTTCTTCCCGGGTGTTCAGGATTTCCCAGGGCACGCGTAAGCTCGTCGTTCTCTCTGTTGGGCTCGAACAACCCGGATCGAGCCTCTTCTATTGCAACAAGTAGCTTATCTTCGGCTCCGTCCAGACACGCCTTCTTAGAAACTTTGCCTGTCTTCGGGTCCAACTCCCCCCCATGCGCATAGAACCAAGTCCTGCACCTGGGGGGCCAGCTCAATGTTTCTGGAGTGACACTTGCATCCAGCATCTCTTTCTCAGACTTATCCCACTTAGGCATTCCCACCGCATAGCCACCTGGCCCCAGCTTATGGAACTTATCCTTTTTTGCGGCATTGGCCTTGTTTATTCTTGACCGTTCCTTAGATAATTCTGAATCCTTGAATTTCACGAAATCATCCCAATGAGCACTTTGATTCTCTAGTGTTCCCTCGAATATTGAAGTCTTCCTTCCTCCCTTGACGTACTTGTCCCATTCACGATTCTTGTGGTTCTTGAATGCAACCGCCATCTTCCTAAGAGCAGTGTCCTTGACTTTCTGCACATCTGCTTCTGTGAAATGATCTGGTAGGGTGAAATGTTCCATGAGAGTATCCCAAAGCAGACTTTTTTGTCTGTCATCGACAAAAGTAAGATCTGGACGTGGCTTTGCTGGCTTTCTCCATTCTTGAAGGGAGATCGGGAGTTGGTCCTTCACAAGAACTGCACACTGACGAACGAACTTGTCCGCAATCTTCTTAGGCGCTAATGGTTCACCATTACGTTTGATTGCCTCGATATTATACTTTACGCCCTCCTTCAACTTTTTGTTCGGGCCTCGTTTCGTCCTTTTGCCTGCAGATTTGCTCGATCGGATGGCTGAAAGAAGAAAGATCGATTCGTTAATATATCTTCAACTCATTTAAAACATGTGATGATCACCAGATGTCTGCTTATATAAATATATATACCTCTCTGGTGTTGTCATAATTGTAGTTCATGACTTCATCAATTCGGTCGTCGCGATCGAATATCATATCACCCTCTCCGGTGTTGTTTAGAAATTTGGAGCCGTCATAATCTTCTTCATTTTGATCATCATCTGGCCCGCGTATTATATCGAACATGGTCTGTTCTCCCTCTCTGTTGGTATTGTCCGCCATAGCTTTTATTTAACTATGCCAAAAGAAATATAAAACAATTTAGTATTCAAATTACATCGTCTCGAATAATAGATATAATCTCGAATACATCATCTCGAATAATAGATATAATCTCGAATACATCGTCTCGAATAATAGATATAATCTCGAATACATCGTCTCGAATAATATATAATCTCGAATACATCGTCTTGAATATTATATATCGAGTACATCACTGGCTAGGTAGCTAATAAAGATCGAATACTACAGAAGAATCAAGGACACTCGCGGTTCCTGCGACGCGGGCGGTGGACACCCAAAGAGAAGGAACCCTCACAGGATCATAGCTAAAGTGAGATCCCTGAAGAAACTGCCAGGTATTGGAGAACCTGCCGCCCTCTAACGCAACAATGTAGCGATGGATGTGCTCGTCCTCCTCCCTGACACGGCGACGTACCACCTTCGGCGGGGCCGGCTCCCTCCTCACCGAAACTGGCCCACGCGAACGCCACCAAATGAGATCAGGGTCGACGACGGGACCCGGGGCCGGGTTCCTCATCAAGCGGCGCGCCCTCCAGGTAGCACCTCCCAGTGCCAGCCCAGCGGATCCCAGTCCCGGACATGGGTCAGTCGGACGTCGTCACGGACGGGTCGACGGCGATGATGCGGGCCGGGCATCATCGACAACAAATACTAGCTATATGCCCGCAAAAAGTAACATTTTTTTAATGATTGGATTTTGATAACTAAAATTTCTAACATTTCTATATAACTAACATTTCTATAACATTTCTAATATTTCCAGAACTAAAAAAAAGAAAAATTCCTAACTTTTTTATAACTATTTCTATAACTAAAAAACAGAAAAAAATTCTAACTTTTTTATAACTATTTCTATAACTAAAAACAGAAAAATTCTAACAATTCTAACATTTCTAACTATTCTAACAATTCTAACATTTCTAACTATTTCTAAAAACAGAAAAATTTCTAACAATTTCTAAAAAACAGAAAAATTTCTAACAATTCTAACTTTTTTATAACTATTTCTATAACTAAAAAACAGAAAAATTTCTAACAATTCTAACATTTCTAACTATTCTAACAATTCTAACATTTCTAACTATTCTAACAATTCTAACATTTCTAATTATTTCTAAAAAACAGAAAAATTTCTAACAATTTCTAAAAAACAGAAAAAATTCTAACTATTTGTATAACTAAA
>NC_057794.1:1497855-1530465 GCF_018294505.1 Triticum aestivum | reverse complement strand
AGGGACGGGGCGGCGTTGACGGGGACGGGGACGTACGGGCCGGGGCGGCGACGATGACGGGGACGTACGGGGCGGCGACGACAGGGACGACGCGGGACGGGCCGGGACAGGGCGGCGGTGACGACGGGGACGACGGGGATGGGGACGACGGGGCGGCGACGACGGGGACGGGGCGGCGACGGGGGCGGCGACGAGGGATGGAGACGTACGGGGGGCGCGGCGGGCAACGGTGCAGAGGAGAAGAAGCAGATGAGAAACTGAAATTTTCGTAAGTGTTGTTTATATAGGAGGGGCCTTTAGTACCGGTTGGAGCCACCAACCGGTACTAAAGGCATGTTTTGGCCAGGCCAAGCGGCGGGAAGCGACCCCCTTTAGTACCGGGTGGTGGCTCCAACCGGTACTAAAGGGCCCCCCTTTAGTACCGGTTGGTTCCACGACCTGGTACTAAAGGGGGTGCGCTGGCGCAGGTGCGGTGCGGCAAGTTTAGTCCCACCTCGCTAGCCGAGGGGCGACCGCACTGGTTTATAAACCCCCGTGCGGTAGCTCTCTCGAGCTCCTCTCCAAAGCAGGCCTACTGGGCTTACATGTTCTGTGCTGCCCTGTAGGCCTACTGGGCCATTGCGGGCCTGCATCCTGGCCCAACAACAGGTTGGGTTTCTAGTCGTATGCCAGCCGCTTTGGCCTAGTAGGCGGGCTTTTTTATTTTTTTTGCTTTATTTATTTTTGAGTTGTTTTTTTGTGTATTTAGAGTTTCTTTGTGAATATTTTTGCTTTAGGTACAAAAAAGTACAAACTTTCTGTTAGTGCTCGTAGTTTTCAAATTTGAATAGTTTAAATTTTGAATTATTTGAAATTAGTGTGAATCACTAGTTTGTGAATAACTTAACTTTAAAAATCAGTAAAGGCATGACAGAATTTGTTTGCACATAAAATTTCTTCGTGTTTCAAATGCCAAAACACATAATTAACTACCCTAACTATTACAGAGATTCCCTTCTGGGTGTGAAACACAGAAGAAAGTGATGATAGTGAAGCCGATCACATCCCAGATCTTTGGGTGTGAAACTTTTTCTTCGCGTGTGTCCCTTTGCGCCGTAACCATGGAAAATCTTCATCATTTAACGGGATGCTCGGGTCAATATTCACTGTGAATGGAGCAATTTCATCAAACTTTTCATAATCTTCTGACTTGCCTATCTTGTCATCCACTCCCACGATGTTTCTCTTCCCAAAAAGAACTATGTGCCGCTTTGGCTCATCGTACGATGCATTCGTTTCCTTATCTTTTCTTTTTCTTGGCTTGGTAGACATGTCCTTCACATAGAAAACATGTGCCACATCATTGGCTAGGACGAATGGTTCGTCTGCATACGCAAGATTGTTGAGATCCACTGTTGTCATTCCGTACTGCGGGTCTTCCGTTACCCCGCCTCGTCTCATATTGACCCATTTGCACCGAAACAAAGGGACCTTCAAACCACGTCGATAGTCAAGTTCCCATATGTCCTGTATATAACCATAATATTTTTCCTTTCCCGTCTTGGTTTCTGCATCAAAGCGAACACCACTGTTTTGGTTGGTGCTCTTCTTATCTTGGGCAATCGTGTAAAATGTATTACCATTTATCTCGTACCCTTTGAAAGTCATTATATTCGAAGATGGTAACTGGGACAGCAAGTACAGGTCATCTTCAATAGAGGTGTCATGCATGGTACGTGTCTGCAACCAGCTGGCGAAACTCCTGGTTTGTTCACGTGTAATCCAGTCATCAGACCGCTCCGGGTGTTTGGAGCGTAGCAAATTCTTGTGTTCATCCATATATGAAGCCACCAAGGCGGAATTCTGTAGAACTGTGTAGTGTGCTTCAGTGAGAGAATGTCCGTCCATACATATTATTTGTTCCCCTCCTAGCGTGCCTTTTCCATCCAGTCTGCCCTTATGCCGCGATTCAGGAACACTAATCGGCTTAAGGTCAGGAATAAAGTCAATACAAAACTCAATGACCTCCTCATTTTGACGGCCCTTGGAGATGCTTCCTTTTGGCCTAGCACGGTTATGAACATATTTCTTTAAGACTCCCATGAACCTCTCAAAGGGGAACATATTGTGTAGAAATACAGGACCCAAAACGTTAATCTCTTCGCATAAGTGAACTAGGACGTGCGTCATGATGTTGAAGAAGGATGGTGGGAACACCAACTCGAAACTGACAAGACATTGCACCAAATCATTCTCTAACCTTGGTATGATTTCTGGATCGATTACCTTCTGAGAGATTGCATTGAGAAATGCACATAGCTTCACAATGGCTAATCGAACGTTTTCCGATAGAAGCCCCCTCAATGCAACCGGAAGCAGTTGCTTCATAATCATGTGGCAGTCATGAGACTTTAGGTTCTGGAATTTTTTTCTCTACCATGTTTATTATTCCCTTTATATTCGACGAGAAGCCAGACGGTACCTTAATACTGAGCAGGCATTCAAAGAAGATTTCCTTCTCTTCTTTGGTAAGAGCGTAGCTTGCATGACCCTGATGTATGCCGTCTTTTCCGTGCATATGTTGCTGGTCCTCTCGTGCCTCAGGTGTATCTTTTGTCTTCCCATACGCGCCCAAGAAGCCAAGCAGGGTCACACAAAGATTCTTCGTCACGTGCATCACGTTGATTGCGGAGCGGACCTCTAGGTCTTTCCAATAGGGCAGGTCCCAAAATATAGATTTCTTCTTCCACATGGGTGCGCGTCCCTCAGCGTCATTCGGAACAGGTTGTCCACCAGGATCCTTTCCAAAGACCACCTTCAAATCCTTGACCATATCATGTACATCAGCACCAGTACGGTGGCGAGGCTTCGTCCGGTGATCCGCCACACCTTTGAAATGCTTGCCTTTCTTTCTTACAGGATGCCTGCTCGGAAGAAATCGACGATGTCCCAGGTACACATTCTTCTTACAATTAGCCAAATATATACTGTCGGTATCGTCCAAACAGTGCGTGCATGCGCGGTATCCCTTGTTTGTCTGTCCTGAAAGGTTGCTGAGAGCAGGCCAATCATTGATGGTCACGAACAGCAATGCCTTTAGGTCAAATTCTTCCCCCATGTGCTCATCCCACGCACGTACACCTGTTCCATTCCACAGTTGTAAGAGTTCTTCAACTAATGGCCTTAGGTACACATCAATGTCGTTGTCGGGTTGCTTAGGGCCTTGGATGAGCACTGGCATCATAATGAACTTTCGCTTCATGCACAACCAAGGAGGAAGGTTATACAAACATAGAGCCACAGGCCAGGTGCTATGGTTGCTGCTCTGCTCCCCAAAAGGATTAATGCCATCTGCGCTTAGACCAAACCATACGCTCCTTGCGTCATCTGCAAACTCCTTCCCGTACTTTCTTTCGATTTTTCTCCACTGCGACCCGTCAGCGGGTACTCTCAACTTTCCGTCTTTCTTACGGTCTTCTCTGTGCCATCGCATCGCCTTGGCATGCTCTTTGTTTTGGAACAAACGTTTCAACCATGGTATTATAGGAGCATACCACATCACCTTGGCAGGAATCTTCTTCCTGGGGCGCTCGCCCTCGACATCACCAGGGTCATCGCGGCTGATCTTATAGCGCAATGCACCACATACCGGGCAAGTGTTCAAATCCTCGTACTCACCGCGGTAGAGGATGCAATCATTAGGGCATGCATGTATCTTCTGCACCTCTAACCCTAGAGGGCAAACAGCCTTCTTTGCTTCGTACGTACTCTCGGGAAATTCGTTGTCCTTTGGAAGCATATCCTTTATCATTACCAGCAACTTTCCAAATCCCTTATCAGATACACCATTCTCTGCCTTCCATTGCAGCAATTCCAGTGTGGTGCCCAGCTTTTTCTTGTCACCTACGCAATTCGGGTACAACATTTTTTTGTGATCCTCTAACATGCGCTGCAACTTCTTCTTCTCCAAATCACTTGCGCAGTTTCTCTTTGCATCGGCAATGGCCCGACCTAGATCATCAACGGGCTCATCTGATGCCTCTTCTTCAGCTTCTTCCCGCATTGTCGGCTCAGCTTCTTCTCGCATTACCGACTCAGCTTCTTCCCCCATTGTTGTATCATCGTATTCAGGGAACCCATGGCCAGGATAGCTGTCGTCGTCCTCTTCTTCTTCATTGTCTTCCATCATAACCCCTCTTTCTCCATGCTTGGTCCAAACATTATAGTGGGGCATGAAACCAGACTTAAACAGGTGGACGTGAATGGTTCTTGACGTAGAGTAATTGTGACCATTCTTACAGCGAGCACATGGACAAGGCATAAAACCATCCGCCCGCTTGTTTGCCTCAGCCGCAAGCAGAAAAGTATGCACGCCCTCAATGAACTGGGGAGAGCATCTGTCATCGTACATCCATTGCCGGCTCATCTTCATTACACAACACCGAATAGACCAAATTAATACAAGTTCATACATAAAGTTCATACAACACTTAAATGCAACAAACAAATAACTCTCTATCTAAAGCATTTAAATGCAACAACAAATACGATCAAGATTGCAACTAAGGTAACAATGGATCCAACAGCATAATGATACCAAGCATCACTATCGATGGCATATTTTCTAATCTTTCTAATCTTCAAGCGCATTTTCTCCATCTTGATCATGTGATCATCGACGACATCGGCAACATGCAACTCCAATTCCATCTTCTCCCCCTCAATTCTTTTCAATTTTTCTTTCAAGTACTCGTTTTCTCTTTCAACTAAATTTAACCTCTCGACAATAGGGTCGGTTGGAATTTCCGGTTCACATACCTCCTAGAAAAAAATTCTATGTCAACTTGATGGGCATAATTTGTCATAAACACGAAATGCAACTAGTTTTAAAAGAGAATATATATACCACATCTGAATCATAACAAGGACAAGGGCTGACGGGGACGGATATCAAAACCATGGCACTATATGTATAACAAACAACGTACGGGTAAGATAATTATACGAGTAACTATATATCTAAATCACACAAACATCAATTTTTATATAAAATTTCATGAACAAGAGGCTCACCACAAGGTGGTGCCGGCGACGGGACGGTGCGGGCGATCGACGGTGGTTACGAAGGAGATTTAGAAGGCACTAAGTAAACCACACCTACATATGCAAACTAAGTGTTATTTTTGACCTCAAATTGCATATAAATCAAATACTAGCACACACACACACACACACACACACACACACACACACACACATATATATATATATATATATATATATATCCTCCCAAATTACTAAACTCACAAATTAATCACTATATAAAGCATTGCAAGAGCTATAATCTAGCAATGAGAGATGAAAGGACAAAGTTGCTAACCTTTGTGATCATTTGAATGGATGGGGGCCTTCAAATCTTGACAAATTTTGGGCAAAACGTGTGATGAGCTCGAGAGGAAGAGGGGGAGAACAGAGAGGAGAGGGGAAAGGGGAAGAACAGAGTGAGCTCGGGTGTGAAGGGTTTATGTAGGACGACCTTTAGTACCGGTTCGTGCCACCAATCGGTACTAAAGGGGCTGGAGGGCCCCAGTCTGACAACATCCTGCCACCACTCTCATTAGTACCGGTTCGTGGCACGAACCGGTGCTAAAGGTTCGCCACGAACCGGTACTAATGAAAGCGGCCCGTCTAGCCGTTGGAACCGGCACTAATGTATACATTAGTGCCGGCTCAAATACAAACCGGCACTAATGTGCTTCACGTTTGACCCTTTTTCTACTAGTGCCCCACCCTAGCGTTCCCAACCCTAGGCGCACGGCGTGGGCCAAAGGGGGCGCACCAGCCCACTATGGGCTGGTTCCCCTCCCCACTTCAGCCCATGGGGCCCTCCGGGATGGATGGCCCCACCCGGTGGACCCCCGGGACCCTTCCGGTGGTCCCGGGTACAATACCGGTGACCCCCGAAACTCTCCCGATGGCCGAAACTGCACTTCCTATATATAATTCTTCACCTCTGGACCATTCCGGAACTCCTCGTGACGTCCTGGATCTCATCCAGGACTCCGAACAACTTTCGGGTTACTGCATATTCATATCTCTACAACCCTAGCGTCACCGAACCTTAAGTGTGTAGACCCTACGGGTTCGGGAGACATGTAGACATGACCGAGACGGCTCTCCGGTCAATAACCAACAGCGGGATCTGGATACCCATGTTGGCTCCCACATGCTCCTCGATGATCTCATCGGATGAACCATGATGTCGAGGATTCAAGCAACCCCGTATACAATTCCCTTTGTCAATCGGTACGTTACTTGCCCGAGATTCGATCGTCGGTATCCCAATACCTCGTTCAATCTCGTTACCGACAAGTCACTTTACTCATACCGTAATGCATGATCCCGTGACCAGACACTTGGTCACTTTGAGCTCATTATGATGATGCATTACCGAGTGGGCCCAAAGATACCTCTCCGTCATACGGAGTGACAAATCCCAGTCTTGATCCGTGTCAACCCAACAGACACTTTCGGAGATACCCGTAGTATAGCTTTATAGTCACCCAGTTACGTTGTGACGTTTGGTACACCCAAAGCACTCCTATGGTATCCGGGAGTTACACGATCTCATGGTCTAAGGAAAAGATACTTGACATTAGAAAAACTCTAGAAAACGAACTATACGATCTTTGTGCTATGTTTAGGATTGGGTCTTGTCCATCACATCATTCTCCTAATGATGTGATCTCGTTATCAATGACATCCAATGTCCATAGTCAGGAAACCATGACTATCTATTGATCAACGAGCTAGTCAGCTAGAGGCTTACTAGGGACATGTTGGTGTCTATGTATTCACACATGTATTACAATTTCCGGATAACACAATTATAGCATGAATAAAAGACAATTATCATGAACAAGGAAATATAATAATAATCCTTTTATTATTGCCTCTAGGGCATATTCCCAACAGTCTCCCACTTGCACTAGAGTCAATAATCTAGTTACATTGTGATGAATCGAACACCCATAGAGTTCTGGTGTTGATCATGTTTTGCCCTAGGGAGAGGTTTAGTCAACGGATCTACGACATTCAGGTCTGTATGTACTTTACAAATATCTATGTCTCCATCTTGAACATTTTCACGAATGGAGTTGAAGCGACGCTTGATGTGCCTAGTCTTCTTGTGAAATCTGGGCTCCTTGGCAAGTGCAATAGCTCCAGTGTTGTCACAGAAGAGTTTGATCGGCCCCGACGCATTGGGTATGACTCCTAGGTCGGTGATGAACTCCTTCACCCAAATTGCTTCATGCGCTGCCTCCGAGGCCGCCATGTACTCCGCTTCACATGTAGATCCCGCCACGACGCTCTGCTTGCAACTGCACTAGCTTACTGCTCCACCATTCAACATATACAGGTATCTGGTTTGTGACTTAGAGTCATCCAGATCTGTGTCGAAGCTAGCATCGACGTAACCCTTTACGACGAGCTCTTCGTCACCTCCATAAACGAGAAACATGTCCTTAGTCCTTTTCAGGTACTTCAGGATATTCTTGACCGCTGTCTAGTGTTCCTTGCCGGGATTACTTTTGTACCTACCTACCAAACTTACGGCAAGGTTTACATCAGGTCTGGTACACAGCATGGCATACATAATAGACCCTATGGCTGAGTCATAGGGGATGACACTCATCTCTTCTATATCTTCTGCCGTGGTCGGACATTGAGCTGAGCTCAATTTCACACCTTGCAACACAGGCAAGAACCCCTTCTTAGACTGATCCATATTGAACTTCTTCAATATCTTATCAAGGTATGTGCTTTGTGAAAGACCTATGAGGCGTCTTGATCTATCTCTATAGATCTTGATGCCTAATATATAAGCAGCTTCTCCAAGGTCCTTCATTGAAAAACTCTTATTCAAGTAGGCCTTAATGTTGTCCAAAAGTTCTATATCATTTCCCATCAAAAGTATGTCATCTACATATAATATGAGAAATGCTACAGAGCTCCCACTCACTTTCTTGTAAACGCAGGCTTCTCCATAAGTCTGCATAAACCCAAACGCTTTGATCATCTCATCAAAGCGAATGTTCCAACTCCGAGATGCTTGCACCAGCCCATAAATCGAGCGTTGGAGCTTGCACACCTTGTCAGCATTCTTAGGATCGACAAAACCTTCCGGCTGCATCATATACAATTCTTCCTTAAGGAAACCATTAAGGAATGTCGTTTTGACGTCCATTTGCCATATCTCATAATAATAGAATGCGGCAATTGCTAACATGATTCGGGCGGACTTCAGCTTCGCTACGGGTGAGGAAGTCTCATCGTAGTCAACCCTTTGAAGTTGTCGATAACCCTTAGCGACAAGCCGAGCTTTATAGATGGTCACATTTCCATCCGCGTCTGTCTTCTTCTTAAAGATCCATTTATTTTCTATGGCTCGCCGCTCAACGGGCAAGTTAGTCAAAGTCCATACTTCGTTTTCATACATGGATCCTATCTCGGATTTCATGGCTTCCAGCCATTTGTCGGAATCCGGGCCCGCCATCGCTTCTTCATAGTTTGAAGGTTCACCGTTGTCTAACAACATGATTTCCAAGACAGGGTTGCCGTACCACTCTGGTGCGAAACATGTCCTTGTGGACCTACGAAGTTCAGTAGGAACTTGATCTGAAGTTTCATGATCATCATCATTAACTTCCTCTCTAGTCGGTGCAGGCACCTCAGGAACATTTTCTTGAGTTGCGCCATTTTCCGGTTCAAGAGGTAATACTTCATCAAGTTCTACTTTCCTCCCACTTACTTCTTTCGAGAGAAACTCCTTCTCTAGAAAGGATCCATTCTTGGCAACAAAGATCTTGCCTTCGGATCTGAGGTAGAAGGTATACCCAATAGTTTCTTTAGGGTATCCTATGAAGACGCATTTTTCTGACTTGGGTTCGAGCTTTTCAGGTTGAAGTTCCTTGACATAAGCATCGCATCCCCAAACTTTTAGAAACGATAGCTTAGGTTTCTTCCCAAACCATAATTCATACGGTGTCGTCTCAACGGATTTCGACGGAGCCCTATTTAAAGTGAATGCGGCAGTCTCTAAAGCATAGCCCCAAAATGATAGCGGTAAATCGGTAAGAGACATCATAGATCGCACCATATCTAATAGAGTGCGATTACGACGTTCGGACACACCATTACGCTAAGGTGTTCCAGGCAGCGTCAGTTGTGAAACTATTCCACATTTTCTTAAGTGTGTGCCAAACTCGTGACTCAAGTATTCTCCTCCATGATCTGATCGCAAGAACTTGATTTTCCTGTCGCGTTGATTCTCAACCTCACTCTGAAATTCCTTGAACTTTTCAAAGGTCTCAGACTTGTGTTTCATTAAATAGAAATACCCATATCTACTCAAGTCATCAGTGAGGGTGAGAACATAACGATAGCCACCGCGAGCCTCAACACTCATTGGACCGCACACATCAGTATGTATGATTTCCAATAAGTTGGTTGCTCGCTCCATTGTTCCTGAGAATGGAGTCTTGGTCATTTTACCCATGAGGCATGGTTCGCACGTGTCAAATGATTCGTAATCAAGAGACTCTAAAAGTCCATCTGCATGGAGCTTCTTCATGCGTTTGACACCTATGTGACCAAGGCGGCAGTGCCACAAGTATGTGGGACTATCATTATCAACCTTACATCTTTTGGTATTCACACTATGAATATGTGTAGCATTACGCTCGAGATTCATTAAGAATAAACCATTCACCATCGGAGCATGACCATAAAACATATCTCTCGTATAAATAGAACAACCATTATTCTCGAATTTAAATGAGTAGCCATCTCGAATTAAACGAGATCCTGATACAATGTTCTTGCTCAAAGCTGGCACTAAATAACAATTATTGAGGTTTAAAACTAATCCCGTAGGTAAATGTAGAGGTAGCGTGCCGACGGCAATCACATCGACCTTGGAACCATTCCCGACGCGCATCGTCACCTCGTCCTTCGCCAGTCTCCGCTTATTCCGCAGCTCCTGCTTTGAGTTACAAATGTGAGCAACCGCACCGGTATCAAATACCTAGGAGCTACTACGAGTACTGGTAAGGTACACATCAATTACATGTATATCACTTATACCTTTCGTGATGCCAGCCTTCTTGTCTGCTAAGTATTTGGGGCAGTTCCGCTTCCAATGACCACTTCCCTTGCAATAAAAACACTCAATCTCGGGCTTGGGTCCATTCTTTGGCTTCTTCCCGGTAGCTTGCTTACCGGGCGTGGCAACTCCCTTGCTGTCCTTCTTGAAGTTCTTATTACCCTTTCCCTTCTTGAACTTAATGGTTTTATTCACCATCAACACTTGATGTTCCTTTTTGACTTCTACCTCTGCTGATTTCAGTATTGCAAATACTTCAGGAATGGTCTTTTCCATCCCCTGCATATTGAAGTTCATCACAAAGCTCTTGTAGCTCGGTGGAAGCGACTGAAGGATTCTGTCAATGACTGCGTCATCCGGGAGATTAACTCCCAGCTGAGTCAAGCGGTTATGTAACCCAGACATAGTGAGTATGTGCTCACTGACAGAACTGTTTTCCTCCATCTTACAGCTGAAGAACTTGTCGGAGACTTCATATGCTCCGTGTCTCTCAAAATGCTTTTGGAGCCCTGGCTCTAAGCTGTAAAGCATGCCGCACTGAACGAGGGAGTAATCATCGGTACGTGTCTGCCAAGCGTTCATAACGTCTTGTTCTACAGGGAGAGCAGGTGCTTCACCTAGCGGTGCTTGTAGGACATAATCTTTCTTGGCAGCTATGAGGATGATCCTCAGGTTCCGGACCCAGTCCGTATAGTTGCTGCCATCGTCTTTCAGCTTGGTTTTCTCTAGGAACGCGTTGAAGTTGAGGACAACGTTGGCCATTTGATCTACAATACATATTGTAAAGATTTTAGACTAAGTTCATGACAATTAAGTTCATCTAATCAAATTATTCAATGAGCTCCCACTTAGATAGACATCCCTCCAGTTATCTAACTATAACATGATCCGAGTTAACTAGGCCGTGTCCGATCATCACGTGATACGGACTAGTCAACATCGGTGAACATCTTCATGTTGATCGTATCTTCTGTATGACTCATGCTCGACCTTTCGGTCTTCTGTGTTCCGAGGCCATGTCTGTACATGCTAGGCTCGTCAAGTCAACCTAAGTGTTTGCATGTGTAAATCTGTCTTACACCCGTTGTATGTGAACGTTGGAATCTATCACACCTGATCATCACGTGGTGCTTCGAAACAACGAACTGTCGCAACAGTGCACAGTTAGGGGGAACACTTTCTTGAAATTATTATGAGGGATCATCTTATTTACTACCGTCGTTCTAAGTAAACAAGATGCAAAAACATGATAAACATCACATGCAATCAAATAATAATAGTGACATGATATGGCCAATATCACATAGCTCTTTTGATCTCCATCTTGGGGCTCCATGATCATCTTGTCACCGGCATGACACCATGATCTCCATCATCGTGTCTCCATGAAGTTGCTCGCCAACTATTACTTCTACTACTATGGCTAACACGTTTAGCAATAAAGTAAAGTAATTTACATGGCGTTTCTCAATGACACGCAGGTCATACAAAAAATAAAGACAACTCCTATGGCTCCTGCCGGTTGTCATACTCATCGACATGCAAGTCGTGATTCCTATTACAATAGCATGAACATCTCATACATCACATATATATCATTCACCATTCATCACAACTTTGGCCATATCACATCACAAAACACTTGCTGCAAAAACAAGTTAGACGTCCTCTAATTGTTGTTGCAAGTTTTTTACGTGGCTGCAATAGGGTTCTAGCAAGAACGTTTTCTTACCTACGTGAAAGCCACAACGTGATTTGTCAACTTCTATTTACCCTTCATAAGGACCCTTTTCATCGAATCCGCTCCAACTAAAGTGGGAGAGACAGACACCCGCCAGCCACCTTATGCAACTGGTGCATGTCAGTCGGTGGAACCGGTCTCACGTAAGCGTACGTGTAAGGTTGGTCCGCGCCGCTTCATCCCACAATACCGCTGAAGCAAAATAAGACTAGTAGCGGCAAGAAAGTTGACAACATCTACGCCCACAACAAATTGTGTTCTACCCGTGCAAAAAGAACTACGCATAGACCTAGCTCATGATGCCACTGTTGGGGAACGTTGCAGAAAACAAAAAATTTCCCACGATTTCACCAAGATCCATCTATGAGTTCATCTAGCAATGAGTGATCAGATTGCATCTACATACCTTTGTAGAGCACGTGCGGAAGCGTTCAAAGAACGGGGATGAGGAAGTCGTACTCGACGTGATCCAAATCACCGGAGATCCTAGCGCCGAACGGACGGCACCTCCGCGTTCAACACACGTATGGTCAGCGTGACGTCTCCTCCTTCTTGATCCAGCAAGGGGGAAGGAGAGGTTGATGAAGATTCAGCAGCACGACGGCATGGTGGTGGATGCAGGAGTCACCGCAGCAGGGCTTCGTCGTTCTACTGCGAGAGGGAGAGGTGTAGCAGGGGAGAGGGAGGCGCCAAGAGTCAAGGGTGCGGCTGCCCCTCCCTCCCCCCCCCTTTATATAGGCTCCCCTAGGGGGGGCGCCGGCCAAGGGGTGGAGTGCCCCCCAAGCCAGGTGGGGCGCCCCCCCACCCTAGGGTTCCCAACCCTAGGCGCATGGGGTGGGTCAAAGGGGGCGCACCAGCCCACTATGGGCCGGTTCCCCTTCCCACTTCAGCCCATGGGGCCCTCCGGGATGGGTGGCCCCACCCGGTGGACCCCCGGGACCCTTCCGGTGGTCCTGGTACAATACCGGTGACCCCCGAAACTCTCTCGATGGCCGAAACTGCACTTCCTATATATAATTCTTCACCTCCGGACCATTTCGGAACTCCTCGTGACGTCCGAGATCTCATCCAGGACTCCGAACAACTTTCGGGTTACTGCATATTCATATCTCTACAACCCTAGCGTCACCGAACCTTAAGTGTGTAGACCCTACGGGTTCGGGAGACATGTAGACATGACCGAGACGGCTCTCCGGTCAATAACCAACAGCGGGATCTGGATACCCATGTTGGCTCCCACATGCTCCTCGATGATCTCATCGGATGAACCACGATGTCGAGGATTCAAGCAACCCCGTATACAATTCCCTTTGTCAATCGGTACGTTACTTGCCCGAGATTCGATCGTCGGTATCCCAATACCTCGTTCAATCTCGTTACCGACAAGTCACTTTACTCATACCGTAATGCATGATCCCGTGACCAGACACTTGGTCACTTTGAGCTCATTATGATGATGCATTACCGAGTGGGCCCAAAGATACCTCTCCGTCATACGGAGTGACAAATCCCAGTCTTGATCCGTGTCAACCCAACAGACACTTTCGGAGATACCCGTAGTATAGCTTTATAGTCACCCAGTTACGTTGTGACGTTTGGTACACCGAAAGCACTCCTACGGTATCCGGGAGTTACACGATCTCATGGTCTAAGGAAAAGATACTTGACATTGGAAAAACTCTAGCAAACGAACTATACAATCTTTGTGCTATGTTTAGGATTGGGTCTTGTCCATCACATCATTCTTCTAATGATGTGATCTCGTTATCAATGACATCCAATGTCCATAGTCAGAAAACCATGACTATCTATTGATCAACGAGCTAGTCAACTAGAGGCTTACTAGGGATATGTTGGTGTCTATGTATTCACACATGTATTACGATTTCCGGATAACACAATTATAGCATGAATAAAAGACAATTATCATGAACAAGGAAATATAATAATAATCCTTTTATTATTGCCTCTAGGGCATATTTCCAACAATGGCACCAATGTATTTTGATGATTTCCTAAGCCAGTGATCTAACTCCTCATATTTTATAGTTTCGTAGCAACGCACGGGCATTGTGCTAGTTAAAAAATTGCTACCATGACATGATTCTCTCCATTGATCTTTCCCATTTCTAGCCAGTAGAGAGGGGCTGGATTCAATGCATTTCATGCACCTTGGAGTTTTCGTCCGCAAGTGGTAAACTTTCCAATCCTAGCACTTCACGTTTGTATAATACAAGGAACCAAATAAAACATTCAAAATCGATGGCATAACATTCAAAATCTAACATTTGAGCGGCATGACTTCACTTCAGAAATTTTGGACCACCAAAATGAAGCACGTCTACCAAATCTCATCATCCAACATAAATTTGACACCAAACCTAAGGTCAACACAAATCTAAGCCCTAGGACTTCCAAACTAGCCAATAGTACTAACCCTAGCAAATTGGAAGTCCAGTGATGAATCAATGAGAGAGGAAAGACGTACCCGCTCCGGGAGGGAAATCTAGTATAGTCGCCATGGATGTCGCTCTTCACAGATGTTGCAAAAGCACTATGCGCACAACAATGCGACATAGCGACTCGGATTAGCCCTCTGGTCCCGACCCCAGGTTGCAGCCACCATCGGGGTCGAAGCCAAACGAGCTAATATAGCCATAGGAACCGGCATCAGAGCCATCGCTACCTCCATTGCATGAGATGTGTGTGTGTGCGTGCATGCGTGCACGTGTGCGTGTGTGTGTAGTGGCTCCTTGTAATAATTGACTGAAAGTGAAGCAAACCATAAAAAATGTTCGTGCGAGTAATTTGATTATATTGGGCAGTGATTTTCTAGAATATAGAAAGCCATCCTAATCAAGCTTAGACAATCATCATCTATCTATTATATATAAAAAATACCTGACGGGTTAACCAAAAAAAGGATAAATCACTAGAAATTACCACAAAAATTATAAACATCTAACCGTTAATTTAAGAGTGAATTCCACTTTTTACCCCATATTTATACATTTGTGACACTAATTACCCCTTCGAGTGAAAATTCGTCTAGAATACCCCTTTTGAAATCTTTGGACCCTTGTTTTTTGATGCGTGTCCATCAGGTAAGGTGTGAGGTGACGCCCTGTATCCAAAAACATGTGGACGGCCACAAGGAGTGGAACAGATAGACAAGAGAAGCTTGGACAAGATCGCCAATGATGCCCTCCGATCCTTACAGTTTTTTTTACAAATCAATGACGCAACATGCCGATTCTATCGACCATAAACAGACAAAATGTAAAATTGGGGTAAAACCATGTTAAAAGTCTCCAAAATCTGACATTTCGATAAAAGTTCCGCTAAATAGGGTAATATGTGTCACAAATGTACAACTACAAGGTAAAAAATGGAATTCACTCTTAATTTAATAGACTAAATTCTGTTGTCCATTAGATAAGATCAATGCGCATGTGTGAGGACAGTTAAGCTGGCCGTGCTCCAGCATGGATGCCATGGAATTCACACAGAGCTCGCTCACTTTCCTTTAGGGTGATTGGGCGAAAGTCATGGTAAAATCGAGCGGGTGTTTACGGGGCCATGCAGCCATCAAGCCGGGCGGGGTAGTGCCTTGCGAGGAGGAGAGAAGGTCGTGGAATTCTTCGCAAGGACACGGTTGTTGGTGTAGACAGCAGACAACACATAGTAGGTCCTGATTTGTTTGTGTCTTCTCTGGGAGAGGAAGATGCCCATAGTGACCAAGCAAAGCAGAAGCAACAAGACGATGAGAAACTTGGCATGCTCGTGGACGGCTGTGTGAAGCTGAGACGTACATGTATCAGTAAAATTGGCTATTGGGACATGTCGTTCTTCAGGCACAGGCCTTTCTTGTACGCATGTACTCAATTGATGATCTCCTGGTGCTATCACTTACTAGCTGAAAGATCAATGCACATGTGTGAAGAAAATTAAGCTGACCGTGCTCCATCATGGATGCCATGGAAATCAGTTGATCTGCAAGCACACCACGGATTAGACTAAGCACAGAGCTCGGTTGCTTTCCTTTAGGTATAGGGTTGGGTGATTGGCCGAAAGGCAGGGGAAAATCGAGCGGGTGTTTACGGGGCAGTGCAGCCATCAAGCCGAGCTGGGTAGTGCCTTGGGAGCAGGATAGAAGGCCATGGAATTCTTTGCAAGGACACGGTAGTTGGATCTAGATATGGAGTGATGAAGGAGATTTGGAGACTGTCTCCACCCAATTTTTTCCCTAAAGATCAGCCTATTAATCCGCTGTCCGGAAGTTACGTGACTCCTGTTAATTGTCCATGCATGACAGGTCATGCAAGAAGTCGTGTGATATGCATCAGGGCCTAGCTGAGCTACTCTCAAGTGCACTCAGCTTCCTTCTGTCCTTGATCACTTGAAATTAGAAAATCAAAGAATCGGCGAAGTGGATAGAGAGAGATGAGAGATATCTAGAGGAGGTTTGAGTTGCTCCCAGCAGAATAACAGAACATGTGGTTACTTGGATGAACAAATCATGAAGGTGTGTCTTGCTAAGTAATTATTGTATATTCAAGATGATGAGACGTACAATAAGGATAACTAGGAGATTAGAACGAATAAGATGATCTGTTTTGTCTCCCACCGTATTTGAAGGTTCACTAAATATTATATAAATATTTGGATTCAGTTGGCTGCAATTACGAGTTCAAGATCTTTAGATAGTAGTAGTTATTCTCTGTCTGAAATCTGGAGAATTAAAGGTACACTGACTCTATTAGGTAAAAGAGAAATGTAGGACTCAGATGATTCAAAAACTAAACAGGCAATGCATTTGCCACAGGAAGAAATATGTGGCTCACTATAATCTGTAGGTTTACCAGGGCTAATTCAAATATTTGTCTAATTTTCTGGAAGTTCCTTTAACTGCATAGGTTTTAAAGAAGAAAACAGTGATGTTGTTGCCCGTTTGGACATATCTATTATTTCTCAGTAAGAAAAGGGTTGTACTTTTGGACAGTTTCTTATCTTAAAAAGACGAGGTATTCCCATCCAGTTTTGTCTGAAGCTCCTTTTTGCTACATATTCCTGCAATACTCCATGGAAACGTACTACTTATAGAATACCATTATATCCTTAAAACTATGTTTTCATGTATTCTCTTTGCTAGCTTGACATGGACATTTACAAAACTGTATATTTATCTCATCTTATCATTCTATCAAAGTTGTGTTGATACTCAGTAGTTAATGGTGTTTACGTATAAGAAAGTCCATTTAGGCTCAAGCTTGTGATTACATGCTGTAACGCAATAAAAAAGAATAACCTTATATAAGTGGCACGTCCCCATCTTTGGTCTCTCTCAAAGTTGTTGCGTTTGTTTTGAATCTTTCTCAAGTGTTATTGACCAACCAATTTGAATTGGGTTCACCATGGAGATAAATAGTTGATGTCGCATATGAGTTATGTACAAGACACCATATTGCTTCTGTGAGCATTGTACTAGATCAATTTTTACAGTATGCTTAACATTCTATTACAGAAGTGGACTTCTGGCGAACTTGATGAATATATTTACCAAAGGATGGTGGGTTCTTCAGGAACATGCGCAGGATGCCAAAAGTAACATGCTATACTTCACCACACCTCTTGCTTCAATTCTTTTGAAGGAGTATATAGTTTTCCATTTCGTGCCGTTGCATTTACATGCTTTAATGTCGCCCCATTATTTTGTACTATTATATTGTTCAAGTTCCCTTTTAACTCTGTTGTGGAAGGTGAATAAATACACGATGTCTGCAATCGGTCTGGAAGTTTTCTAAACAAGGTGATTGGCCTATTCTAAATTGGTATTTTGATCAAGCACTAGAGCATTTTGTTTCACAAGTATGCGTTAGGTACTTCAAATATGCCGTAACCAACCTCAAGTTGTTTATGAATGATGATTCAGTCATGTGAATGGTGTTTTGATACTAGGTACGTGTGTAACACAACAATAATTTATGGTAGATGAATGTGTGCAAGATTATTATTTTTCTTGCTTGCAAGCGGGGAGACAAATGTGTGAAAGTTTACTACACTTAGAATTATTTAGATATCAACCACTTAATTAGATTGCAATGTTGTGGGATATCAGTTTAGATCTTTATTTTTATTGCAGGCACCACAGATCAATAGGAACCGAAAGAACTGTTGTAATGTTCATGTAGTTATTGTCTTAATACTTAGAGTTCCCACAAGTGTCCTGGTCTTGCACGGGATAATTAATGCCAAGATTGCTGACCAGAAAAGTGTGGTAGAACGAAGACTATGCTATATTACTTTTCTCTTGTAGTAGTGATTTCATATCTTAAGTGTCTATGGATGTAGTATGCTTAAACAGATCTACAATTACACTGCTCTTGTGGAGACACCAAGGAGTATTAGTCAATCTCTTGGCAGTGCATTATAGCTTTGAAGTTGAATTCTCCTGTTTACCATACAATGCAACCGGTAATCACCCTCCTATGATGAAAGTTGCTTAAGTGGTGCAAGGACATGGTGCCCAGGGCCAATTTAAGACTGTTGTGAATACAATGAAATTCACCAATGCTTTTCATATTATCTATTTTGTGAATTTACGTGTACAAGTTAATCAAAATTAAGAGTAATGTTCCTTTATTATAAATGTTCTTCATTTTTGTTTCAACCATAATAATCACTTTACTGTGAGAATTTTCAAAATTTCCTTTTATTTTTTACCACACACGCTCTAGACCACATAAATAGTATGTTCTCATTATTGAAATTTATAAAACTAGCCCGCGCATCGAGCGGGCCACTGTGCTAGTTGAAAGAAAAAAAGAAAACTCAAGCTCAACAAGTGATTAGGAGGGTCAATATTTGATCTGATCAATTAAACGACGTTGAGCCAGTTGCACGTTGACCTGACTAGACGACGCTTGCTCTCCATAGTCAAGTCTTTCATCTTGAGTCACACTCACGCCGACAATCATAGGAGTACATCTTATCTACGCCGTGTAGACAGCTAGCTAGCTAAACATTTCTCTTCTCGAACGAACGATGCAGGAGATCGAGCTGCAATGTACGTATATTACGTTGAGAAGAAAGAGAATAGGACGGTGCATGACGCCATGGGCCGACGACAGCGCTGACACCACACCGCATTCAACAACCAACTACACCGGCAAGCTACTCAAGAAGTGAAGAGATGTCCATGTAGGAGATATGCACTAGAGGCAATAATAAATAATATAATTTATCTCTGAGTTCATAATTATGTTTATGTTCCATGCTATAACTGCAATGATTCTCGAGTCTGCAATATTCACGAGGCTCGGAGGAAGACTCATATGCACGTGTGGAATAATAAACGGTAAGAAGTATTCCTAGCCTGGCCTCTAAGACTAGCTCAAGTGTTGCATGATGGTTCTGTTTTCCTGATCATGGGCATGTCTATGCCAGCAACTTTGAGGGCACAATGTTAAGAGAACATTTGTGCTGAACCGACCCGGACTGATGTTATGCTATGAGATTCATTCGTCACAAGTTAATGGTACATAACACAGAGATGGTTAACGTTTGCATGATTCCTTAGACCATGAGAGTATCGAGTTTCTTCATGCTTGCTTCATGAACTTTGGGGTTTGTTAAACGTCATCCGTAAATGGGCGGCTATTACGGCGGCTTACGGGTTCATGGAAAAGTGTGTCAAGTAACTTGATAGCTCAAGATTGGGATTTGCTCATCCGACGATGGAGAGATATTCTCAGGCCCTCTCGGTATTACTGTATCCATCATCGTCTGGCCAGATAGAGTGTGATTTGATCACTGGGATGCCAGAACACGGAAACGAGAAAAGAGAACAAAACCAGTAACGAGGTAACTTGCATGGTGGACAAATTGTTCGTCCATGGGGATGCAACAAATCTCACCTCGGGTGTTTGTGACAAATCGCGAAGCAACAGGAATAGCTCACTGCAACTGGAGGTTCACTCGAATATTTATTCGTGTGGGTATAGGGGTCAATATGGGTGTCCACGGCTCCGATGTTGATCATTGATCGGAAGGGGTTCTGGGTCATGTCTATACTTCACCGACCTATAGGGTCACATGCTTAGGGGTTATCTATCTGCTGAATACTAGACAGGGAGTCTGAGAGAAAAACACCGAAAAAGTTTTGGACACCGGAAAGGTTTCGGACAGCGGAAAAGTTCTGTAGAGAGAGGTCATTGAATGAGTTTCGGTGAAACCGGAAAGTTGTTCCGGGATATACTATTAAGTCAAGTTGGTTTCGGCACATGCCTGATAATTCTTGGAGGGTGCCAGAGTCATTCTGGAAACTTTCTGGAATTTTCCGGGATAAAAGCTGGATATGCTCCGGAGCTGCCGGAACCACTTCAGATGCTTTTCGCAGATGAAAATCACTCATCCGGAATTGTTTCAGAACGCATTGAAAATTATTTTAGTAGGTACTGGAAATGTTTTAAGCCCACATAAATATTTTCAGTCCGAACGGACGCTGAAAAATGTCGTCGTGAATAGTGAAAGTGCTTTTTGGGATGTTTATGGAAAGCCACTTTTGGGGGCTTTTCCCAAAAGGCTTCTAGAAGAACTTGGGGATCAAGGAACCCCCTTTGGGGGGCCCCCATGAAGGTGGGACGTCGGAGGGTGCAGCTCCTCCATGGGGCTCCACTTGTCATCCCTTTATGCCCTTTATGCCCTTTCTGTGTGACATAAAGTGTGGGCATTTTTGGGTTTTTCATGTGTCCCCTACCCCTTGGGTTTCCTATAAATAGAGGTGGAGAGGCATTCTCCACACTCACTCTTTCTCACATACAAGTGTCATTGCAATGATCTGGCTTCTCTCTCCCTCCCCGTGAAATAGTTTCGTAGAGCCGAAAGGCTGTCTGAGTTCCGGTGGAAACTAGTTCTGGACAGCGAAGCCCTGCCGGATAGATGACACCGTATGTGTGCAACTCTAGAGAGATCGTAGTTTCGGTCTTAGTTCGAGAGTGCCTCCCGAAGGGCTGTCCGTCTGACCGTCCGAGTTTCAAAGGTCCTCCCGAAGGGCTGTCCGAGTGACCGTCCGAGTTTCGAAGGTCCTCCTGAAGGGCTGTCCGCGACACCATCCGGGGGACTGTTTGACCACCTCCCGGAGGGCTGTCCGAGGGGCAGACGAGGGTATACATCCTCGCGGTTGGGAGGTTGTAAATCCTAGCTGCGGGGATCTGCACCGCTGTTCGTCATCGACTCTACTTCCACTGCGCTACGAGTCGGTAATGAAAAATATCAAACCTTGTATGCAGTCTCCATAATAGTCCCGGGCTAGTGCGTAGGTCGGGATTTTTTTTGTTTTCTGCCGCGTTACAGTCCACCCAACAATTCGTCGAGCTTGTAATATAAAATGTTCTTTTTCATTAGATCAACTATTACATCCTGCCACAATTTTTTTAGTAGGAATTTCTATAATGGTTTTAATATATATCTGGTGCAACCTGATTGGAAATATTATAGTGGTTTTCCTGCATGTAGGTGGCTTCCTGGTTCCTTGATGCATCTAAAAAGGAGAGAACAAGAGTTGTTGGCCATCCACCCCCTCCAGCTCCGGTTCCCCTTTGAGATGAACAGGCTTTGTTTCAATTTTCAGAAGCCCCTCCGTTTATGAAAGCCTTCTAGAAACTTCCCAACCAGTTTTTTATACATTTTGGTTTTCTGGTTTATACTAGTTTTCACTTGGTTTTTGTCCCGTTTTTTTCTTTTAGTTTTTTGTTTTTTTTTATGAAACTCATGAACTTTTTCAAATTTACCTTTTCCAAATTTTGTGAAACTTTTCCCTATTTCCGACTTTTACTTTATTTTTTGTGATTTTTTAAAATTTGTGAACGTTCTACAAATAATTTAACTTTCTCAAAATTTGCGAGCTTCTTTCAAATTTGTGAGCTTTGTCCTAAATTTATGGACTTCTTTCAAATATTCGAATTCTTTAAAAACAAACTTCCATGAAGTTTTATTGAATTCATGAACTTTTTGACCACATGAAATATTTTCAAATTCATAAAAAAATCAAATTTCACTAAATTTTTTTAAATTCAAGATCTTTTTTAGTTCATCTTTTTTCAAAATCATGAATTTTATTCAAATTCACAAACTTTTTTTTAAATCACAAGCTTTTTTCAAATTCACAAACTTTTTTCGAGTCCACTGTTTTTTCCAAATCATGAAGTTTTTTAAAAAAACGCAAACATTCTTAAAATTCATGATTTTTTACAAATTATAAAAAAATCTTAAATTTAATGGTTTGTAAAAGTGGAAATTCATTTTCAATAGAAAATGACCGAAATAAAAAATAAGTTGACCCGTACCCGTGTAGAAATCGCGAATGGTCAAAGCTACCTATAGGTGGAGAATTGGAATTGCTAGCGATCAAAGATTTAGGTCGTGGCATATCTAGAGATTGTGTATGCGCGACAGCTATTTCTCGCTTTAAGCGAGCCAGAAGGGACCATCTCGCGTCGAGACGCTACAGTATTTGTGAACTTTTTTGAACACATGATTTTTTTTTTCAAAATCATAAACTTTTTCAAATTTCACAAATTTTTTAGAAATTCATGAACTTTTTGAGCTCATGTTTCTTTAAAAATCATGAATTTTAATCAAATTCACAAACTTTTTTTCAGACTCACAAGATTTTTTCAAATACATGAACCTTTTTCAAATTCACAAACTTTTTTTGAGTTCACTGTTTTTCCAATCATGAATTTTTAAAAAAATCACAAACATTCTTAAAATTCATGATTTTTAAAAAAGTATAAAAACTTTCTTCAAATTAATGATTTGTAAAAATGAAAATTCATTTTCAGTAGAAAATGACCGAAATAAAAAATAAGTCGACCCATACCCGTGTAGAAATCGCGAACAGTCAGAGCTACCTATCAAAGATTTAGGCCGTGGCCCATCTACATATTGTGTAAGTGCGAGAGCTATTTCTCGCTTTAAGCGAGCCGGACGAACCCTCTCGCGTCGAGACGCTACAGTATTGGGCCAGCCCACCAGCGCTTATTTTTGGGAAAAATAAAGACTAGAAAGTCTGTCCGCGCAACGGATCAAACTTGGTTCTCCTCGTTGCGAGGCAATGCTGCTAGCCCACTGCACAAGCATTGAGTTCTTGTCCAATATGATTCTAGAGCAGCTTGCCACCAGTGAAACGTGCTTTCTTTTTGTTATAGGCAACGAGTATCGCTAGTCTGCTGACTGCTGAGCATATGATTCTAGAGCAGCTTGCCACCAGTGATCGACCCACTGGGAACTGATTGCCAGCCGGCGGCACCTGAACCATACCGGACACCGTCGGTACCTCAGTGTTCGGCTACATGGGTTGGGGTGAGCCCCCATTCCCTCTCCCTCTCTCTCTCTCTCTGCCCTTAGATAGTTCGGCCATCAAGCCGTGGGCGATTGTGGTTGTCATGTTGTGTAGTGGTGGTGCTCTTCCGGCCACCACAATGATCTTGTGATTGTGGTCCTATTTCTTGCAAGTGAAACACTGTCGCAATTCATTCTTGTATCCATTGCACCTTCTTATATTGCTGGTATGTGTTCCCCCTCAGACACTTAGCCATCAAGTGCTTGCTTCTCTGTAACCATGGGTGGACATCACCAGGAATTGTTTCTCTAATCATTTGTTACCCACAATCAGTTTTCTGTAGCATGCATTCCCTTTTGCGTCTGCCTGTGTGAGAACTTTATTTGTTAAGTTTCTTTTTGCGTGTGGGATGAAGGTGTGTGTTACGGTTCACAAGTCCAGGCATATACAAAAAAGCGCAAGGGCAGACATTGATCAAAGTCATGCATATGTAGTTACCTTTATGCTTGGTTAATGAAGGAATTAATATGAATATTGAATATTTGGTGTGACCGGAAGAAAGCATTTATATGAATTTCGAATCTTTAGTGTTACTCGAAGCATGAAGTCGTGGGTTGTGCCTATATGAAGCTGTAGCAGTAGCACTGTTCAAGATATCTTCCGATATTTTGATAAATCGCCGATTTATCGCTTATCGATGTCTGGCTGATAAAATAAATCAACCGATATGATGATAAATCAGCTGATATGGCGATAAACTGACCGATTTACTCCTTATCATGGGTCGATCGATAAGTTCCTGATAAGCGATATCCCCAACATTGAGCAGTAGACATACCTTTCCAAACTCAGAGTATTGTTTTGCTTCTGATTTCTGTTACTTGTTCTAGTGGTGGCTCTCCAAGTGTATATTTGACTTACATTGTTCAACTTGTTCTACCTGCTAGCATTGAGTTCTTGTCCAATATGTAGGACAGGACCTACTTGAACAAAACAAAAGCCATTATTCAATCTGCTGTTCTTTTTCCTGTTTTCTTTATTATTTGTTTTTACTGTACCACTGGCGTCATTGGGTTTTTCTGTTTCTGCCGGCTATTTGAGTAGGAAGTTTGCTTTTTCTGTTTTCCTTTTTCCCGTTTTTTCTTTTCTTTCTTCATATTCTTCTGTGTTATTCGGTTTTCCAACCTTTTTTCACTTTTTCTATTCTTTTTCTTTTTCCTTCTCCGCTTTTTATTTTTCTCATTCTTCTTTCGTTTGTTTCTTCGGTTTTCATTGCTTTTTCTCTTCTTTTTTGTACATGTCAAAAACATTTTCTCTAACAAGTGATCAACACTTTTTGATTACACATTCAACATTGCCCAAATGTTATTTCAACATTTTTCAAATAAATGTTGAACATTTTCATAGTTATATCACTTTTCTAAAATACTACTTCAACATTTTTAATACTTATTCAACGTTTTCAAATACTTATTCTATATTTTTCATACACTTGTTTCAACATTTTTAATACCTAGTCAATATTTTTAAATACTTTTTCAACATTTTTAATACTTATTCAACATTTTCAAATAATTATTCAAATTTTTAAAAATTCTAGTGCAACATTTTTTATGTAATTTTCAACATTTTTCATATACTCGTTCAATATTTTTTAATACTTATTCAATATTTTTCAAATACTTGTTCAACATTTTTAATACTTATTCAACATTTTTCAAACACTTGTTCGACATTTTTACTAATTATTCAAAAAAATCAAATGTGTTTTTGAAGAGAGTATTGTTGTGTATACAAAAATTAGAAAAAAACATATATATATATATATATATATATGAATACTATTTTCAATATAAAAAAAGTAGAAAAATAAAAAATAGAACATAAAAAGGAAAAAAGAACAGGTCGTGGCTCCCACTCGGCTGGGCCGGCCCGTCTAGACTCGCCCGGACGCGAGCGCTGTCTTGCTTTATGTGAGACATAGGGGCGCCCATTCGGGAGTGCCTGAAGCCGAAATCACTAGTTCAGAAGTACTCCTTGCAGAGATCACTTCAACTCTCCGGGTTGTGACAAGTGACGCACTGGGAGTTTTCCCTTTTTCCGTAGATCTGTTTATTCAAAATGTTTTATCTCTTAAATCATGCGTCCAAATCTCAAACCGCTTTCACCGTTGGATTCCTCGCGTTGAGATCTTCAAAACTAGATCCCATGTTGATAGGTTTTGACAAACTTTTTTTCATGAAAAAAACCGGACGAGAAAACCAAACCGGGAGCACGGATTTTTTTTTCCTTTCCAAAAGAGGCACGTGCGTGCCTCTCACGAAATCACAACCGTGCCTCTCGCGAAAGAAAAACCGTGCCTCTCGCGGAAGGAAAAAAAAGAGAAAACGCGTTTTTTCCCGTTTCCGAAGAGGCACGGCCGTGACTCTTGCGAAAGCACAGCCGTGCCTCTCGCGGAAGCAAAATCGTGACTCTCCCGAAAGAAAAAAAAGTGCTTTTTCCGTTTCCGAGAGGCACGGCCGTGACTCTCGCGAAATTACACCCGTGCCTCTCGCGGAAGCAAAACCGTGACTCTCGCAAAAGGAAAAAACATAAAAGCATTTTTTTGTTTCCGAGAGGCAGGGCCGTGACTTTCCCGAAAGCACATCCGTGCCTCTCGCGGAATCAAAACCGTAACTCTCGCGAAAAGAAAAAAACAGAAAACATGTTTTTTCGTTTTCGAGAGGCACGGCCGTGACTGTCGCGAAAGCAAAACCGTGACTCTCGCAAAAGGAAAAAAACAAAACGCATTTTTTCGCGCAAAAGAAATATTTTTCCCGAAAAAAAGTTTTTTGTCGAAAAGCTAAGAAAGACCGGTGAAAAACCAAAACATCAAAAAAAAACAGAAAAAAACCGTTTAAATAGACGAAAACGCGTGCGGAAAAATAAAAAAATAAAATCCGGAAGGAGCGCCCAGAGCACGACACGTGGCGAATGGCTTAGAGCGCGCCAAGTGACGCTGATCGTTGCGAGACTCCCGAAGAAGTGCTCGTTAACTAGTGGCTCCCGCCTGAAGCGCTGTATAGGCGCTCCCCCTCTGTACTACAACAACAACCCCGCGAAAGCTATGTATCGCCCGTACTGATCCTAATATATTTTGTATGTAGCGCAATGCTATTGGGCCGGCCCAATAATCTAGATACATTCGAGTAATATTTTCATGTGCTTTTGTTTATCTGTTTTTTCACTGTGTCAAGCGTTTTTCTTTTGTTTTTGCTTTTGTACTTTTCTTTTATTTCTATGATTTTCTTTGTTTCCATCTTCATTTGTCTTTGGGTTTTTCTTTCTTCTCATCATATGCCTAATATTTCAATAAACTTTTTTTTGACACATAAGAAAAACAATTATACATGTTTAACATTTTTTAAATACATGATCAATATTTTTTTAAATGTATTATGATGTCTGTCTTTTTTACACAATATAAGTTTTTCGTATACATCTGAAACATATTTTTATGTACATTAATTTTTTAATACATGATTAATATTTTTTCTAAACACAAGGTTTGAACTTATTTAGAATGTGTGTTAAACATATTTTTCAAACACAGGTAGAAACAATTTTTTAATGATACAAAAAATTTCTGAACTACATTGACATTCTTTACATTGTAATTAAAAATGTAATTAACATATTTTTGAAACACATGAACTTTTTTAAAATAATATTATTTTGAGTTATACGAAACATTTTTAAATTATATGAACATGTTGATCTGGTTGTTTTATGAAGCGTGAATTTAGTGCTACACCATAGGTTGATCTTATTTTGAGAATTATGAATCATGTTAATGTAATGAACTGAGATTTCCCCATCACTTTTTTTTGACACATAAGAAAAACAATTATACATGTTTAACATTTTTTAAATACATGATCAATATTTTTTAAAATGTATTATGATGTCTGTCTTTTTTACACAATATAAGTTTTTCGTATACATCTGAAACATATTTTTATGTACATTAATTTTTTAATACATGATTAATATTTTTTCTAAACACAAGGTTTGAACTTATTTAGAATGTGTGTTAAACATATTTTTCAAACACAGGTAGAAACAATTTTTTAATGATACAAAAAATTTCTTGAACTACATTGACATTCTTTACATTGTAATTAAAAATGTAATTAACATATTTTTGAAACACATGAGTTTTTTTAAAATAATATTATTTTGAGTTATACGAAACATTTTTAAATTATATGAACGTGTTGATCTGGTTGTTTTATGAAGCGTGAATTTAGTGCTACACCATAGGTTGATCTTATTTTGAGAATTATGAATCATGTTAATGTAATGAACTGAGATTTCCCCGTCACTCGTGCCCTAGGGCGATTTCCCTAGGGGGTACATGTAACGCCCCGGACACACCCGCCGGTGGTCGTTACTCCTGGCGGGATCTAGACTGGCCCCATAGATCAATACTAGTCTTTTTTGTGCACTTTGTCCTCACTCGTGCGCACCCGGGAGCAACTTCCCGGTCGGTCACCCATCCTGACACTACTCCAAGCTAAGCACGCTTAACTTTGGAGTTCTGTCTGAATGGGCTACCGGAAAAGAAGGAATTCCTTATTGATATGAGTAGTCTATCATCCCTAATAAGTCAGGCCATCACATACACCCCCACTCAGAGGAACCGACGTCCCCGTCGGGCCACAGGAACGTTCCCTCTTGGCACATACGTCTGTGCTTCCAGTCCAGTACATGTGTCATGCCGTGTGCCACGACGGGTCACAAACGTCATGAACAACATGACCACGCACCTGTCCGCAACCATCCGTGTAACCGGGAGGGTCGGCTCTGATACCAACTTGTAACGCCCCAGACACACCCGCCGGTGGTCGTTACTCCTGGCGGGATCTAGACTGGCCCTATAGATCAATACTAGTCTTTTCTGTGCACTTTGTCCTCACTCGTGCGCATCCGGGAGCAACTTCCCGGTCGGTCACCCATCCTGACACTACTCCAAGCTAAGCACGCTTAACTTTGGAGTTCTGTCTGAATGGGCTACCGGAAAAGAAGGAATTCCTTATTGATATGAGTAGTCTATCATCCCTAATAAGTCAGGCCATCACATACACCCCCACTCAGAGGAACCGACGTCCCCGTCGGGCCACAGGAACGTTCCCTCTTGGCACATACGTTTGTGCTTCCAGTCCAGTACATGTGTCATGCCGTGTGCCACGACGGGTCACAAACGTCATGAACAACGTGATCATGCACCTGTCCGCAACCATCCGTGTAACCGGGAGGGTCGGCTCTGATACCAACTTGTAACGCCCCGGACACACCCACCGGTGGTCGTTACTCCTGGCGGGATCTAGACTGGCCCCATAGATCAATACTAGTCTTTTCTGTGCACTTTGTCCTCACTCGTGCGCACACGGGAGCAACTTCCCGGTCGATCACCCATCCTGACACTACTCCAAGCTAAGCACGCTTAACTTTGGAGTTATGTCTGAATGGGCTCCCGAAAAAGAAGGAATTTCTTATTGATATGAGTAGTTTATCATCCCTAATAAGCCAGGCCATCACAGTACACTAGGGAAACCCCTTTCCGTAGCGTTTTTACCCGTTTTCTTAAGGTATCCGGCCCTAGGGCTATTTGCAGAATCTAGTAGTGATCAGTAGCGGCCTCTTGTTGTTTTGCTTGCTTGCTTGCTTGCTTGCTCACTTGAGAAAGCGCACAAGAAAGAAGCACAACAGGCACAGATGGTATCACAGTACACACACTCTCTCTCTCATTCTGTTGTGTTTTCTCATGTTAATATTCGGCCTAATCTCACGTGTAAATCCAAATCTGACCGCTTATCTGCTATATCCCATGATTGGATGGCCTAGATCAGCGGTGGCCTCTTGGTGTTTTGCTTGCTTGCTCATTTGAGAAAGCGCACACGAAAGAAGCACCACGGCCACGGATGGTATCACAATACACACACTCTCTGTCCTTTTGTTGTGTTTTTCCATGTTAGTGTTAGGCCTATGCCCACACGTAGATCTAGATCCGAAAGCTTATCCGTTATATCCCATGATTGGGCGGCCTGGATCAGCGACGACCTCTTAGTGTATTGCTTGCTCACTTGAGAAAGCGCACACAGAAGGAGCACCACGACCACATATGGTATTACAGTACACACATTATTTGTCCTTTTGTTGTGTTTTCTCATGTTAGTATTCGGCCTAATCCTACATGTAGATCCAGATATGACCGCTTATCCGCAGTATCCCATGACCGGACAGTCCAGATCAGCGACGTCCCGTTGGTGTTTTGCTTGCTTGCTCACTTGAGAAATCGAACAAGAAAGAAGCACCGTGGCCACGGATGGTATGACAGTACACACACTATCTGTCCTTCTATTGTTTTACCCCACGTTAGTATTAGTCCTGTGCCCACATGTAGATCCAGATCCGAGCGTTTATCCGCTATATTTCATGATTGGGCGGCCTATATCAGCGGCGACCTCTTGGTGTATTGCTTGCTCACTTGAGAAAGCACACACGAAAGGAGCACCGCGACCACGGATGGTATCATAGTACACACAATCTCTGTCTTTCTGTTGTGTTTTCCCATGTTACTATTCGGCCTAATCCAACATGTAGATCTAGCACCGACGCTTATCCGCGGAATCCCATGATTGGGCGGCCCAGATCAGCGGCACCCGTTGGTTTTTTGCTTGCTTGCTCACTTGAGAAATCGCACAAGAAAGAAGCACTGTGGCCACGGATGGTATCTTCACAAGCTGCGGCTAGTTCAGGACTCCATTTGCAAGCTGCTCGGATAATTTCATTACCTTCGTGAGCAAGATCGCGCCCTTCGTTACGAGCTTGTACACAGGCTTCTAAAGCCACTCGATTAGCTGCTGCACCAGGTGCATTTCCCCCAGATCGAACAAGGGATCTTCTTGGAAATGGGAAGATCTAGGATAGGCAGCCAACCTCCTGGAAAGAGCGATGTGCATAGACCGGGTGAGTAGGGATGCAGCTCCGTGGACCGCTCGTCGGGCCTGATAGGTGGTGGTATCACACCCTTCTCAAAGGAACCGTACGTGAGACTCTCGCCTCATACGGCTCCGTCCTGGAATCTGGACCCCCCTTTTCCTTTGACCAACGGGTCCTCGAACCCATGGGGGTTACGAATCATTCATTCATTGATTGATTCAAGGTAGCTTTAGCCATTGTGGGTAGAAGCTATTAGCCATTGTGGATAATTTCTTGAATGGACTGTCGCGGCTCCATGGAAGCATGCTGCCAAACACCAGTTGCATATACGTTGTAACGATGGAAAAGCACCAGCAACCACCTGCAAACATGGTCACTCTTGATGTTATCCTAGAGAGCTGGGTAGGATATAGATACACGTGTGGGTGGGGCATGGATGACTACCTCTCTACGGGGTCACAAGAGGATCTGAGCGGCTGTCCGGTGCAAAAGGTAACACTGAAGGCTGTTTGTGAGCCAGCAAGCAAGATGATGGCATCTGAGGTTAGCCATATTGTTCTTCTATATGCAAATTAACCAATCTCAGCTTAAGATGATGCATATTCAAGTATGTGATATTTCTTTGTTATTTTCTTGTCTTGTCAACGGCCTGTTGGTGCTATTCATTACCTGACAGCCAATCAAACCAAGAATGAAAGTGAGGACTTATTTTCTCCTACGTGTACATATTTCTTAATTATTTTCACTGGACTGTTTTAAGAAAACTATTTGCTTAGGTCATGTACTGCAGGGATGGCACTGTCGGAAATACTATTCGATGGATGTGCATCCAACGAAGCCTTGGTGAGTTTATGCTTCCAACAGTATTCATTGGAAGGATCACACCATATGAATTATAAATAACTTCCACCAACTTATAAATCATAAAGTCATGACTTTGATCGTAGAGGTTACTTTCCGGGTTGTGATATATATCAAATTAAAAATTGACACGTAGTGGTAAGTGGAAAACACAAGTAAAAGTTCATGAAAGCTTGCTGGTAATTAATTGATTTTCCTCTCGCAAAAAAGAATTATTGTTTTCTACTTGTAACTATCCTCTTGTATCACGACAGGATTTTGGCAGCTCATGGAAGTGGGCATGTATCCATTTGGAACTATGAGACACAGGTCGATTCAGAACACATGCCATCATAGTCAGAAAAAATATATGCATGTTGTTGTTTTTGAAGAGTGAGTTTGACTGTAGGAATCTATCTATCGTTAAGAGGCGATTCTAACTTGTTTGCAGGAGAGAGTGATGTCGCTGAGACCTGTAAAGGAGTCAGCACCATGTGCTGGAGACCATTGGATGCTTTCTGCTAAATTCATCGCGCGGGAGGAATGGTTCGTGGCCGGCGATGGATACGGTTACATCCACGTGCTCTCATCTGCGATGATGGATGAGATCACACAGTTCAAAGCTCACACGGGCTGGGTCGAATCGCTGGCCATTCACCCGAGTCGCCCACTTGTGCTATCGGCATCCAACGACAGCTTAATCAAGCTATGGAACTGGGAAACTGACTGGTCATGCATTCAGATATTCGAAGCGCACTCACGCAATGTGCAGCAAATCAAGTTTAACCCGCTGGATGGCAACACTTCTGCAAGTGCTTCAAAAGATGGCACAACAAAGGTACAAAAGAACAAAAAAGGCTCATTTCTCTATCTGTATCCATGAAATTTTCTATTTCTATCTTTATTAATAGTGCAATAGCACCTAAATTTACCAGATCTGGTGTTGTTCTTCTCCCATTCCTATCGCTACGTTGGACTGTGATGGTGGGCTGATATGTGTTGATTATTTTTCCCCCGGTGGTGATCGACAATATGTGGTTACCGGATCCGATAATGGGGTTGCACAGGTATGGCATTTTTATTATTCGACAATTATATTTAGTTACATAAAATATATTGATGTATTACATATGCTTCATTTTTTTTGTACTAGATTTGGGATTTGCAGACAAAGAAATGTATCCAAGAACTCAAGGGACCCCAACATATGTCTGGCGTCAATGTTGGTGTGATCGACGGCATGCAAGGGCATCCTGTTCTAATAACATCTTCAGATGAATATGCTATTTCTTTGCGCAACTACAACACCTATGGGTAACGCTTCTGATTTTGTAATGATAAAATGGCGGGTAGCTCTAGCCACTTTAGCCTCCCACAAAAGCTACCAATGACTCTTACATCCCTGGCTGGCATCACCTTGTTTTACGGTGATTGGGTTAGTACTCGGAGTACTTAGCAGTACTTATATGTCTGATCACGTCTGATTTTTATTAGCCGTCAGATCTTGCGGGGAATTTTAGTTGATTAAATTTAATATGTTAATTGCGATAAGGGCCA
>NC_057794.1:1495127-1496459 GCF_018294505.1 Triticum aestivum | reverse complement strand
TCATCAAACAAGCCAGGCATACGAGTGGATGTTGCGGACCTTTTCTGATTGCATGGCACAGAAGCATCCGATATTTGTGATCACAGATGGGGACCTTGCAATGCAGAGAGCAATAAGAGTGGTCTGGCCAGACTCAAACCATAGACTGTGTATATGGCACATTCAGCAGAACATTGTACGCCATCTGCATGATGACGACGTAAAGGAGGAATTCAGATCTTTCATTTATGATAGTTCTTCCATTAAAGAGCATGAGATAAAATGGATACAATTCTTACAACGGAATAAAGTAACCAGTGAGGAGTCTTGGCTGCATCAGATGTATCAGATGAGAAAGTTGTGGTGTGCTCCATATCTTGAGAGGCGTTGTTTTCTAGGATTGAGCAGCAATCAGAGGAGTGAGAGCTTGAACTCTGTGCTACATACGCATCTTGAGGGTAAGATGTCGTTGTTTGAAATGCTAGAGCACTATGAGCGTTGCCTTGCGTCGCGACGGATTAACGAAGCTCTCCATGACGTCTAAGCCTTGCAGTCCGTTCCATTTACAGAGGGAAATGCTTCGCCGCTTGAGAAACACGCCGCAACAGTTTTCACACCTAGTGTCTTTAAGATGGTCTTATGGAGCATAGATGCTGTCAGCAAATGTCAGATTAGAGAGATACTAGATGGATCAGAAGATTCCACTTATGTTGTGTCCAAGCAGGAAAGAATGGATAAAAAGTTTGGAGTGCGCATTGAAGAGCAAGGAGGTCTTTTGCACAGGGTGAGTTGTTCTTGTTGTAAGCTGGAATGCGCAGGCACACCATGTTCCCACATTTTTTACATATTGGGGATTTTAAAACAAACAATTCTGCCCGGTTGTTGCGTTCCCACTAGGTGGACTATGAATGCAAAATGTGCATACGCACCTACTAGAAAAAACCAGATGTATGACTATTCGGTAAGCCTGCAGAGGTACCGCGAGTTACGGAATTGTAGTCACACCGCAAGTTTCCAGGCATGCCACTCTGATGAGGACTATCACCGTCTAAAGATGCTTTTGCAAGCACAACATCATGGCAAGCAATCAAGTTTTGAACAAGCTGACGGCAAGGAGTCAACTAATGCTCAGCATAACAGCATTAGGTTTGGCCCGTTGATGCCGCACTCGCAGCAAGTTGATAAGGTTCTGGATCCCGTGCATGTGCCAGGATGAGGTGCACCGAAGAAAAGGCTGTAGGCAAAGACAAAGAAGTCAAGATCACAGAATATCTGTGGCTATTGCAAGAAACCAGGTCACAATCGACGTAAATGCGCTAAATTGCTAGAGGTACGAAATATGTTCATTTTTTT
>NC_057794.1:1490944-1494452 GCF_018294505.1 Triticum aestivum | reverse complement strand
TTTTTTTGCATGTGTTTTACTCATAATTGATGTCCATGTGATTTATTGTATTCTTCTGTGTAGGATCTCGAGGCTGAACTGTGATATCTACATACAGCATGAACCGACGATGAGCCAGAGAAAGTCGTGTGCCATTCAGCTTTGTGTGACGTGGTCTTTACATTCTATTTCATCGTGACAGTAATTTAGTGAAGTGCGGTTGTACTGCCATGTTACTGTATTAGTTCGACATCTTTCGTTTCCATTTTCTGTGTGTATCATTTAATGTCCAACTTTAAGAATGATGATGTATTTCGACAAATTGGGCACTATGATTCTTCACCCTTACTATGGTTGTCATGCATATTCATAATCATCATGCATATTCTTCATTTATAGAGCAATAATGACTCACGTATTTTTTAAATAAGTGGGGCCCACTGGGGTGTGCTTGGAAATCTTTGAAAAACCTCCATGCATGTTCATCTTCGCTGCATGCAAATCGGGCGGCAGCCGCTGTGCGAGTAGCTGTCAAGGCCTTGATGAATCACTATTCACATGCAGGTCCCCGACTCTTGCATGCAGGTCCCCGACTCTTGCATGCAGGTCCCCGACTCTTGCATGCAGGTCCCCGACTCTTGCATGCAGGTCCCCGACTCTTGCATGCAGGTCCCCTTGAGGCATAGACCAATGTTTTCAGCAGTCAGTCTAGAGGGCATTATAAATTCAAAAAAAAATCAAAAAAATACAAAAACTTGGAAACCTAGTTTTGTTTGTGGAAGAGATCATGTGTGCCAAAACTGAGGTGATTTGGAGGTGGTCGAAAAAATGCCCGCATTCCCGGAGGGACCAGTTTTTGAAAAAACGTGAATTTTTCCACCACCTCCAAATCACCCAAATTATCTTGTACATGGTCACCCACATGTGCAAAACATGGTCACCCACATGTGCAAAAAATGCCCACATTCCTCGAATACAATAGAAGATAGCTCTCCGAATACAATTCATCATATTAGTCTCCGAATTCAAAAGACCGAACAAAGATAGAACATTACAAGTCTCGAGACCGCGAGTAGCGAGTTTGTCTTCACATTACAAGTCGATATCGATCATCTAAACTACCATCACATAGAAGAGAGTTGCGGTCATCACGATGAGCATCATCGCGATGAAACTGGTCTTCATCCGGTTCCTCCAACGCTCCCTCCTCTCTCCCGCTAGATAGCGGGCGTATCTAGATTCCGCCTCCGCCCTAGTGGTGTACCCTTTGTAACTGTTACCGCTGAAACGGTGAACCTGTCTGCGACACTCCTCCCAGTCGTCGTAGACTCCGGGAACCTTACCCTTGTACACGACATACGACGGCATCTCTATGCACAAGCCAAACAACAGACAATACATAAGCAATAAATAAGTATGCAACAAAAGGATCGGAAGAGAAAAGCAAGACATTAATAGCACAATTCATGGTCCTAGTAATAAATAGCATCGATTACATCTAAGTTGAACGACTGTCCAAACCAAAGAGACATACAATTCATTAAAGTTTAATTACAACATGAGCCAATCAACGTTTCAGAACTACACATAGCATCACTACTTTCGACTCGACTCATGGGACCGGAGCGTGGATGAAGCCGCCGTCTGTCCTGATGGTCATGAAATCGCGGGCGTTGTCAGCCTGCATTTGTAGCGTTGTGTCTATCTCACTGCACAGAACACGAAATGTTAGAAAAAATAAAGAACGATCGATGGATGCATTTTTTGCTGTTTTGGCTGATGTTGTTTTGGTGCTGTTTTCGTGCCATTTAGGATGGCTGCAGTGACTTTTTGGTGCCATTTTTGATCTCTTAATATGGTTGCATGAGAGCAAAATATGGCTGTTATTTTTTTTGTTTTGTTTCAGAAACAGGACAAACCAAAGGGCCCACGTCTCCCCTCCATATTTTTCGAGGGCCAAAGGGCAGGACGTTTGAGTTTTCGAGGCAACTCCCCACGTCTCCCCTCCACTGGCAAATCCCCATGACTCCCCTCCACTAGCAACTCCCCACGATGCAGGGAACTCACCTCCTATTCCATTACCTGTTGGGGAACGTAGCAATAATTCAAAATTTTCTACGTAACACCAAGATCAATCTATGGAGTCATCTAGCAACGAGGGAGGAGTGGATCTACATACCCTTGTAGATCGCGCGCGGAAGCGTTCAAGAGAACGGGGTTGATGGAGTCGTACTCGTCGTGATCCAAATCACCGATGATCCTAGCGCCGAACGGACGGCACCTCCGCATTCAACACACGTATGGAGCAGCGACGTCTCCTCCTTCTTGATCCAGCAAGGGGGAAGGAGAGGTTGATGGAGATCCAGCAGCATGACGGCGTGGTGGTGGAAGTAGCGGGATTCCAACAGGGCTTCGCCAAGCGCTGCGGGAGGAGGGAAATGTGTCATGGGAGGGAGAGGGAGGCGCCAGGGCTTAGGTATTGTTGCCCTCCCTTCCCCCCACTATATATAGGGCCAAGGGAGAGGGGGAGGCGCAGCCTTGGCCCTTCCTCCAAGGAAGGGTGAGGCCAAGGGGGGAGGAGTCCATCCTCCCCAAGACACCTCGGAGGTGCCTTCCCCTTTTAGGACTCTCCCCTCCTCTTGTCCCTTTGGCGCATGGGCCTCTAGGGGCTGGTTCCCTTCGCCCATGTAGGCCAAGGCGCACCCCCTACAGCCCATGTGGCCCACGGAGCAGGTGGCCCCACCCGGTGGACCCCCGGGACCCTTCCGGTGGTCCCGATACAATACCGGTGACCCCGAAACTTGTCCCGATGACCGAAATAGCACTTTCTATATATAATTCTTTACCTCCGGACCATTCCGGAACTCCTCGTGACGTCCGGGATCTCATCCGGGACTCCAAACAACTTTCGGGTTACCGCATACTAATATCTCTATAACCCTAGCGTCACCGAACCTTAAGTGTGTAGACCCTACGGGTTTGGGAGACATGCAGACATGACCGAGATGACTCTCCGGTCAATAACCAACAGCGGGATCTGGATACCCATGTTGGCTCCCACATGTTCCACGATGATCTCATCGGATGAACCACGATGTCAAGGACTTAATCAATCACGTATACAATTCCCTTTGTCTAGTGGTACGATACTTGCCCGAGATTCGATCGTCGGTATCCCAATACCTTGTTCAATCTCATTACCAGCAAGTCTCTTTACTCGTTCCGTAACACATCATCCTGTGATCAACTCCTTGATCACCTTGTGCACATTATGATGATGTCCTACCGAGTGGGCCCAGAGATACCTCTCCGTCACACGGAGTGACAAATCCCAGTCTCGATTCGTGCCAACCCAACAGACACTTTTGGAGATACCCGTAGTGTACCTTTATAGCCACCCAGTTACGTTGTGACGTTTGGCACACCCAAAGCACTCCTACGGTATCCGGGAGTTGCACAATCTCATGGTCTAAGGAAATGATACTTGACATTAGAAAAGCTTTAGCATACGAACTACACGATCTAGTGC
>NC_057794.1:1472565-1489687 GCF_018294505.1 Triticum aestivum | reverse complement strand
AAGATTTCATAAATAATGCAGTAATCGCTAATATAATTCCAACAGACTCTTAGCACCACTACGAGTGAGAAAGTCTCACCGTAGTCAACTCCTTGAACTTGTCGGAAAACATCTTAATGACAAGTCGAGCTTTCTTAATGGTGATACTTACCATCATTGTCCGTCTTCCTTTTAAAATCCATATGTACCTAACAGCCTTACGACCATCAAGTAGTTCTTCCAAAGTCTACACTTTGTTTTCATATATGGATCCTCTCTCAGATTTTATGGCCTCGAGCCATTTATCGGAATCCGGGCCCACCATCGCTTCTCCATTGCTCGTAGGTTCATTGTTGTCTAGCAACATGACTTCCAAGACAGGATCACGTACCACTCTGAAGTAGTACGCATCCTTGTCATCCCACGAGGTTTGGTAGTGACTTGATCTGAAGTTTCATGATCACTATTATAAGCTTCCACTTCAATTGGTGTAGGTGCCACAGGAACAACTCCCTGTGCTCTGCCACACACTAGTTGAAGAGACAGTTCAATAACCTCATCAAGTCTCCACCATCCTCCCACTCAATTCTTTCGAGAGAAACTTTTCCTCGAGAAAGGTCCTGATTCAAGAAACAATCCCTTATTGCTTTCGGATCTGAGACAGGAGGTATACCCAACTGTTTTGGGTGTCCTATGAAGATGCATTTATCCGCTTTGGATTCGAGCTTATCAGCCTGAAACTTTTCCACATAAGCAGCCCCAAACTTTTAAGAAATGACATCTTAGGTTTCTCTAAACCATAGTTCATACAGTGTCATCTTATCGGAATTACGTGGTGCCCTATTTAAAGTGAATGTGGTTGTCTCTAATGCCTAACCCATAAACTTTTGTGGTAATTCGATAAGATACATCATGGTATGCATCATATCCAATAGGGTGCAGTTATGATGTTTGGACACACCATCACACTATGGTGTTCCAGGCTGTATTAGTTGTGAAACAATTTCCACAATGTCTTAATTCTATGCCAAACTCGTAATTCAGATATTCATCTCTATGATCATATCATAGATCTTTTATCCTCTTGTCACGACGATCTTTCAACTTCACCCTGAAATTACTTGAACCTTTCAATAATTCAGACTCGTGATTCATCAAGTAAATGTACTCAACATCTACTCAAACCATCTGTGAAGTAAGAACATAACGATATCCACTACATGCCTCAGCACTCATTGGATTGCACACATCAAAATGTATTACTTCCAACAAGTTGCTTTCTAGTTCCATTTTACTGAAAAACGAGGCTTTCAGTCATCTTGCCCATGTGGTATGATTTGCATGTCTCAAGTGATTCAAAATCAAGTGAGTCCAAACGGTCCATTTGCATGGAGTTTCTTCATGCATATACACCAATAGACATGGTTCGCATGTCTCAAACCTTTCAAAAACGAGTGAGCCCAAAGATCCATCAACATGGAGCTTCTTCATGCGTTTTATACCGATATGACTTAAGAGGCAGTGCCACAAGTAGGTGGTACTATCATTACTATCTTTTGGCATGAACATGTGTATCACTACGATCGAGATTCAATAAACCATTCATTTCAGGTGTAAGACCATTTGAAGGTATTATTCAAATAAACAGAGTAACCATTATTCTCTTTAAATGAATAACCGTATTGCGATAGACATAATCCAATCATGTCTATGCTCAACGCAAACACCAATCTCGATGGTAGAGGGAGCGTGCGATGCTTGATTACATCAAGCTTGGAAAAACTTCCAACACATATTGCCAGCTCACCTTTAGCTAGTCTCCGTTTACTCCGCAGCCTTTATTTCGAGTTACTAACACTTAGCAACCGAACCGGTATCTAATACCCTGGTGCTACTAGGAGTACTAGTAAAGTACACATCAACACAATGTATATCCAATATACTTCTATCGACCTTGCCAGCCTTCTAATCTACCAAGTATCTAGGGTAATTCTGCTCCAGTGGCTGTTCCCCTTATTACAGAAGCACTTAGTCTCGGGTTTGGGTTCAACCTTGGGTCTCTTCACTAGAGCAGCAGCTGAATTGCCGTTTCATGAAGTATCCCTTCTTGCCCTTGCCCTTCTTGAAACTAGTGGTTTCACCAACCATCAACAATTGATGCTCCTTCTTGATTTCTACTTTGGTGTCAAACATCGCGAATATCTCATGGATCATCATATATGTCCCTGATATATTATAGTTCATCATGAAGCTCTAGCAGCTGTGTGGTAATGACTTCGAAGAACCATCACTTTCTCATATGGAAGATCAACTCCCACTCGATTCAAATGATTGTTGTACTCAGACAATCTGAGCACAAGCTCAACAATTGAGCTTTTCTCCCTTAGTTTGCAGGCTAAGAAAATCATCGGAGGTCTTATACCTCTTGATGTGGGCACGAGCCTGAAATCCCAATTTCAGCCCTTGAAACATCTCATATGTTTTGCGACGTTTCAAAACGTCTTCAGTGCCTCAACTCTAAACCGTTTAACTAAACTATCACGTAGTTATCAAAATGTGTATGTCAGATGTTCGCAACATCCACAGACAACGTTCGAGGTTCAACACACTGAGCGGTGCATTAAGGACATAAGCCTTCTATGAAGCAATGAGGACAATCCTCAGTTTACGGACCTAGTCCGCATAATTGCTACTATCAACTTTCAACTAAATTTTCTCTAGGAACATAACTAAACAGTAGAACTGAAGCGCGAGCTACAACATAATTTGCGAAGACCTTTTGACTATGTTCAGGATAATTAAGTTCATCTTGTGAACTCCCACTCAGATAGACATCCCTCTAGTCATCTAAGTGATTACATGATCCGAGTCAACTAGGCCGTGTCCGATCATCACGTGAGACGGACTAGTCATCATCGGTGAGCATCTTCATGTTGATCGTATCTACCATACGACTCATGCTCGACCTTTCGGTCTCTTGTGTTCCGAGGCCATGTCTGTACATGCTAGGCTCGTCAAGTCAACCTAAGTGTTTCGCGTGTGTAAATCTGTCTTACACCCGTTGTATGTGAACGTTAGAATCTATCACACCCGATCATCACGTGGTGCTTCAAAACAACGAACTGTCGCAACGGTGCACAGTTAGGGGGAACACTTTCTTGAAATTTTTAATGAGGGATCATCTTATTTACTACCGTCGTTCTAAGTAAACAAGATGTATAAACATGATAAACATCACATGCAATCAAATAATAGTGACATGATATGGCCAATATCATATAGCTCCTTTGATCTCCATCTTGGGGCTGCATGATCATCTTGTCACCGGCATGACACCATGATCTCCATCATCATGATCTCCATCATCGTGTCTCCATGAAGTTGTCACGTCATCTATTACTTCTACTACTACAGCTAATGGTTAGCAATAAAGTAAAGTAATTACATGACGTTTATGTTGACACGCAGGTCATAAATAAATTAAGACAACTCCTATGGCTCCTGCCGGTTGTCATACTCATCGACATGCAAGTCGTGATTCCTATTACAAGAACATGATCAATCTCATACATCACATATATCATTCATCACATCCTTTGGCCATATCACATCACATAGCATACCCTGCAAAAACAAGTTAGACGTCCTCTAATTGTTGTTTGCATGTTTTACGTGGCTGCTATGGGTTTCTAGCAAGAACGTTTCTTACCTACGCAAAAACCACAACGTGATATGCCAATTGCTATTTACCCTTCATAAGGACCCTTTTCATCGAATCCGATCCGACTAAAGTGGGAGAGACAGACACCCGCCAGCCACCTAATGCAACTAGTGCATGTCAGTCGGTGGAACCGGTCTCACATAAGCGTACGTGTAAGGTTGGTCCGGGCCGCTTCATCCCACGATGCCGCCGAATCAAGATAAGACTAGTAACGGCAAGCATATTGAACAAAATCAACGCCCACAACTACTTTGTGTTCTACTCGTGCATAGAAACTATGCATAGACCTAGCTCATGATGCCACTGTTGGGGAACGTAGCAATAATTCAAAATTTTCTACATAACACCAAGATCAATCTATGGAGTCATCTAGCAACGAGGGAGGAGTGGATCTACATACCCTTGTAGATCGCGCGCGGAAGCGTTCAAGAGAACGGGGTTGATGGAGTCGTACTCATCGTGATCCAAAACACCGATGATCCTAGCGTCGAACGGACGGCACCTCCGCGTTCAACACACGTACGGAGCAGCGACGTCTCCTCCTTCTTGATCCAGCAAGGGGGAAGGAGAGGTTGATGGAGATCCAGCAGCACGACGGGGTGGTGGTGGAAGTAGCGGGATTCCAAAAGGGCTTCGCCGAGCGCTGCGGGAGGAGGGAGATGTGTCATGGGAGGGAGAGGGAGGCGCCAGGGCTTAGGTATTGTTGCCCTCCCTTCCCCCCACTATATATAGGGCCAAGGGAGAGGGGGAGGCGCAGCCTTGGCCCTTCCTCCAAGGAAGGGTGCAGCCAAGGGGGAGGAGTCCATCCTCCCCAAGGCACCTCGGAGGTGCCTTCCCCTTTTAGGACTCTCCCCTCCTCTTGTCCCTTTGGCTCATGGGCCTCTAGGGGCTGGTGCCCTTGGCCCATGTAGGCCAAGGCGCACCCCCTACAGCTCATGTGGCCCCTGGGGCAGGTGGCCCCACCCGGTGGACCCCCGGGACCCTTCCGGTGGTCCCGGTACAATACCGGTGACCCCGAAACTTGTCCCGATGGCCGAAATAGCACTTCCTATATATAATTCTTTACCTCCGGACAATTCCGGAACTCCTCGTGACGTCCGGATCTCATCCGGGACTCCGAACAACTTTCGGGTTACCGCATACTAATATATCTATAACCCTAGCGTCACCGAACCTTAAGTGTGTAGACCCTACGGGTTCGGGAGACATGCAGACATGACCGAGATGACTCTCCGGTCAATAACCAACAGCGGGATCTGGATACCCATGTTGGCTCCCACATGTTCCACGATGATCTCATCGGATGAACCACGATGTCAAGGACTTAATCAATCACGTATACAATTCCCTTTGTCTAGTGGTACGATACTTGCCCGAGATTCGATCGTCGGTATCCCGATACCTTGTTCAATCTCAATACCGGCAAGTCTCTTTACTCATTCCGTAACACATCATCCTGTGATCAACTCCTTGATCACCTTGTGCACATTATGATGATGTCCTACCGAGTGGGCCCAAAGATACCTCTCCGTCACACGGAGTGACAAATCCCAGTCTCGATTCGTGCCAACCCAACAAACACTTTCGGAGATACCCGTAGTGTACCTTTATAGCCACCCAGTTACGTTGTGACGTTTGGCACACCCAAAGCACTCCTACGGTATCCGGGAGTTGCACAATCTCATGGTCTAAGGAAATGATACTTGACATTAGAAAAGCTTTAGCATACGAACTACACGATCTAGTGCTATGCTTAGGATTGGGTCTTGTCCATCACATCATTCTCCTAATGATGTGATCCCGTTATCAACGACATCCAATGTCCATGGTCAGGAAACCGTAACCATCTATTGATCAACGAGCTAGTCAACTAGAGGCTTACTAGGGACATGGTGTTGTCTATGTATCCACACATGTATCTGAGTTTCCTATCAATACAATTCTAGCATGGATAATAAACGATTATCATGAACAAGGAAATATAATAATAACTAATTTATTATTGCCTCTAGGGCATATTTCCAACAGTCTCCCACTTGCACTAGAGTCAATAATCTAGTTCACATCGATATGTGATTAACACTCAAGGTCACATCCCCATGTGACTAACACCCAAAGAGTTTACTAGAGTCAATAATCTAGTTCACATTTACCATGTGATTAACACTCGATGAGTTCTGGGTTTGATCATGTTATGCTTGTGAGAGAGGTTATAGTCAACGGGTCTGAACCTTTCAGATCCGTATGTACTTCGCAAATCTCTATGTCATCTTGTAGATGAAACTACTATGCTACATTTGGAGCTATTCCAAACAACTGTTCTACTATACGAATCCAGTTTACTACTCAGAATAATCTGGATTAGTGTCAAAGTTTGCATCGGCGTAACCCTTTACGACGAACTCTTTTACCACCTCCATAATCAAGAAAATTCCTTAGTCCACTAGTTACTAAGGATAACTTTGACCGCTGTCCTGTGATCCATTCTTAGATCACTCTTGTACCCCTTGACTGACTCATGGCAAGGCACATTTCAGGTGCGGTACACAGCATAGTATACTGTAGAGTCTATGTCTTAAGCATAGGGGACGACCTTCGTCCTTTCTCTCTATTCTGTCGCGGTCAGGTTTCAAGTCTTACTCAATGTTCACACCTTACAACACAAGCAAAAACTCCTTCTTTGCAGATCCATTTTGAACTCCTTCAAAATCTTGTCACGGTATGTATTAATTTGAAAGTACCATTAAGCGTTTTGATCTATCCTTATAGATCTTGATGCTCAATGCTCAAGTAGCTTAATCCAGGCTTTCCATTGAAAAACACTTTCCAAATAACCCTATATGCTTTCCAGAAATTCTACGTCATTTCTGATCAACAATATGTCAACAACATATACTCATCAGAAATTCTATAGTGCTCCCACTCACTTCTTTGGAAATACAAGTTTCTCATAAACTTTGTATACACCCAAAATCTTTGATCATCTCATCAAAGCATACATTCCAACTCCGAGATGCTTACTCCAGTCCTTAGAAGGATTGCTGGAGCTTTGCATACTTATTAGCATCTTTCAGGATTGACAAAACCTTCCGTTTGTATCACATACAACCTTTCCTCAAGAAAATCGTCGAGGAAACAATGTTTTGACATCCTATCTACAAGATTTCATAAATAATGAAGTAATCGCTAATATAATTCCAACAGACTCTTAGCACCGCTACGAGTGAGAAAGTCTCACCGTAGTCAACTCCTTGAACTTGTCGGAAAACATCTTAATGACAAGTCGAGCTTTCTTAATGGTGATACTTACCATCATTGTCCGTCTTCCTTTTAAAATCCATATGTACCTAACAGCCTTACGACCATCAAGTAGTTCTTCCAAAGTCTACACTTTGTTTTCATATATGGATCCTCTCTCGGATTTTATGGCCTCGAGCCATTTATCGGAATCCGGGCCCACCATCGCTTCTCCATTGCTCGTAGGTTCATTGTTGTCTAGCAACATGACTTCCAAGACAGGATCACGTACCACTCTGAAGTAGTACGCATCCTTGTCATCCCACGAGGTTTGGTAGTGACTTGATCTGAAGTTTCATGATCACTATTATAAGCTTCCACTTCAATTGGTGTAGGTGCCACAGGAACAACTCCCTGTGCTCTGCCACACACTAGTTGAAGAGGCAGTTCAATAACCTCATCAAGTCTCCACCATCCTCCCACTCAATTCTTTCGAGAAACTTTTCCTCGAGAAAGGTCCTGATTCAAGAAACAATCCCTTATTGCTTTCGGATCTGAGACAGGAGGTATACCCAACTGTTTTGGTGTCCTATGAAGATGCATTTATTCGCTTTGGATTCGAGCTTATCAGCCTGAAACTTTTCCACATAAGCAGCCCCAAACTTTTAAGAAATGACATCTTAGGTTTCTCTAAAACATAGTTCATACAGTGTCATCTTATCGGAATTACGTGGTGCCCTATTTAAAGTGAATGTGGTTGTCTCTAATGCCTAACCCATAAACTTTTGTGGTAATTCGATAAGATACATCATGGTATGCATCATATCCAATAGGGTGCAGTTATGATGTTTGGACACACCATCACACTATGGTGTTCCAGGCTGTATTAGTTGTGAAACAATTTCCACAATGTCTTAATTCTATGCCAAACTCGTAATTCAGATATTCATCTCTATGATCATATCATAGATCTTTTATCCTCTTGTCACGACAATCTTTCAACTTCACCCTGAAATTACTTGAACCTTTCAATAATTCAGACTCGTGATTCATCAAGTAAATGTACTCAACATCTACTCAAACCATCTGTGAAGTAAGAACATAACGATATCCACTACATGCCTCAGCACTCATTGGATTGCACACATCAAAATGTATTACTTCCAACAAGTTGCTTTCTAGTTCCATTTTACTGAAAAACGAGGCTTTCAGTCATCTTGCCCATGTGGTATGATTTGCATGTCTCAAGTGATTCAAAATCAAGTGAGTCCAAACGGTCCATTTGCATGGAGTTTCTTCATGCATATACACCAATAGACATGGTTCGCATGTCTCAGATCTTTCAAAAACGAGTGAGCCCAAAGATCCATCAACATGGAGCTTCTTCATGCGTTTTATACCGATATGACTTAAGTGGCAGTGCCACAAGTAGGTGGTACTATCATTACTATCTTTTGGCATGAACATGTGTATCACTACGATCGAGATTCAATAAACCATTCATTTCAGGTGTAAGACCATTTGAAGGTATTATTCAAATAAACAGAGTAACCATTATTCTCTTTAAATGAATAACCGTATTGCGATAGACATAATCCAATCATGTCTATGCTCAACGCAAACACCAATCTCGATGGTAGAGGGAGCGTGCGATGCTTGATTACATCAAGCTTGGAAAAACTTCCAACACATATTGCCAGCTCACCTTTAGCTAGTCTCCGTTTACTCCGCAGCCTTTATTTCGAGTTACTAACACTTAGCAACCGAACCGGTATCTAATACCCTGGTGCTACTAGGAGTACTAGTAAAGTACACATCAACACAATGTATATCCAATATACTTCTATCGACCTTGCCAGCCTTCTAATCTACCAAGTATCTAGGGTAATTCTGCTCCAGTGGCTGTTCCCCTTATTACAGAAGCACTTAGTCTCGGGTTTGGGTTCAACCTTGGGTCTCTTCACTAGAGCAGCAGCTGAATTGCTGTTTCATGAAGTATCCCTTCTTGCCCTTGCCCTTCTTGAAACTAGTGGTTTCACCAACCATCAACAATTGATGCTCCTTCTTGATTTCTACTTTGGTGTCAAACATCGCGAATATCTCATGGATCATCATATATGTCCCTGATATATTATAGTTCATCACGAAGCTCTAGCAGCTGTGTGGTAATGACTTCGGAGAACCATCACTTTCTCATCTGGAAGATCAACTCCCACTCGATTCAAATGATTGTTGTACTCAGACAATCTGAGCACAAGCTCAACAATTGAGCTTTTCTCCCTTAGTTTGCAGGCTAAGAAAATCATCGGAGGTCTTATACCTCTTGACGTGGGCACGAGCCTGAAATCCCAATTTCAGCCCTTGAAACATCTCATATGTTTCGCGATGTTTCAAAACGTCTTCGGTGCCTCAACTCTAAACCGTTTAACTGAACTATCACGTAGTTATCAAAATGTGTATGTCAGATATTTGCAACATCCACAGACAACGTTCGAGGTTCAACACACTGAGCGGTGCATTAAGGACATAAGCCTTCTATGAAGCAATGAGGACAATCCTCAGTTTACGGACCTAGTCCGCATAATTGCTACTATCAACTTTCAACTAAATTTTCTCTAGGAACATAACTAAACAGTAGAACTGAAGCGCGAGCTACGACATAATTTGCGAAGACCTTTTGACTATGTTCAGGATAATTAAGTTCATCTTGTGAACCCCCACTCAGATAGACATCCCTCTAGTCATCTAAGTGATTACATGATCCGAGTCAACTAGGCCGTGTCCGATCATCAAGTGAGACGGACTAGTCATCATCGGTGAACATCTTCATGTTGATCGTATCTACCATACGACTCATGCTCGACCTTTCGGTCTCTTGTGTTCCGAGGCCATGTCTGTACATGCTAGGCTCGTCAAGTCAACCTAAGTGTTTCGCGTGTGTAAATCTGTCTTACACCCGTTGTATGTGAACGTTAGAATCTATCACACCCGATCATCACGTGGTGCTTCAAAACAACAAACTGTCACAACGGTGCACAGTTAGGGGGAACACTTTCTTGAAATTTTTAATGAGGGATCATCTTATTTACTACCGTCGTTCTAAGTAAACAAGATGTATAAACATGATAAACATCACATGCAATCAAATAATAGTGACATGATATGGCCAATATCATATAGCTCCTTTGATCTCCATCTTGGGGCTACATGATCATCTTGTCACCGGCATGACACCATGATCTCCATCATCATGATCTCCATCATCGTGTCTCCATGAAGTTGTCACGTCATCTATTACTTCTACTACTACAGCTAACGGTTAGCAATAAAGTAAAGTAATTACATGACATTTATGTTGACACACAGGTCATAAATAAATTAAGACAACTCCTATGGCTCCTGCCGGTTGTCATACTCATCGACATGCAAGTCGTGATTCCTATTACAAGAACATGATCAATCTCATACATCACATATATCATTCATCACATCCTTTGGCCATGTCACATCACATAGCATACCCTGCAAAAACAAGTTAGACGTCCTCTAATTGTTGTTTGCATGTTTTACATGGCTGCTATGGGTTTCTAGCAAGAACGTTTCTTACCTACGCAAAAACCACAACGTGATATGCCAATTGCTATTTACCCTTCATAAGGACCCTTTTCATCGAATCCGATCCGACTAAAGTGGGAGAGACAGACACCCGCCAGCCACCTAATGCAACTAGTGCATGTCAGTCGGTGGAACCGGTCTCACATAAGCGTACGTGTAAGGTTGGTCCGGGCCGCTTCATCCCACGATGCCGCCGAATCAAGATAAGACTAGTAACGGCAAGCATATTGAACAAAATCAACGCCCACAACTACTTTGTGTTCTACTCGTGCATAGAAACTACGCATAGACCTAGCTCATGATGCCACTGTTGGGGAACGTAGCAATAATTCAAAATTTTCTACATAACACCAAGATCAATCTATGGAGTCATCTAGCAACGAGGGAGGAGTGGATCTACATACCCTTGTAGATCGCGCGCGGAAGCGTTCAAGAGAACGGGGTTGATGGAGTCGTACTCGTCGTGATCCAAAACACCGATGATCCTAGCGCCGAACGGACGGCACCTCCGCGTTCAACACACGTACGGAGCAGCAACGTCTCCTCCTTCTTGATCCAGCAAGGGGGGAGGAGAGGTTGATGGAGATCCAGCAGCACGACGGGGTGGTGGTGGAAGTAGCGGGATTCCAAAAGGGCTTCGCCGAGCGCTGCGGGAGGAGGGAGATATGTCATGGGAGGGAGAGGGAGGCGCCAGGGCTTAGGTATTGTTGCCCTCCGTTCCCCCCACTATATATAGGGCCAAGGGAGAGGGGGAGACGCAGCCTTGGCCCTTCCTCCAAGGAAGGGTGCAGCCAAGGGGGAGGAGTCCATCCTCCCCAAGGCACCTCGGAGGTGCCTTCCCCTTTTAGGACTCTCCCCTCCTCTTGTCCCTTTGGCGCATGGGCCTCTAGGGGCTGGTGCCCTTGGCCCATGTAGGCCAAGGTGCACCCTCTACAGCCCATGCGGCCCCCGGGGCAGGTGGCCCCACCCGGTGGACCCCCGGGACCCTTCCGGTGGTCCCGGTATAATATCGGTGACCCCGAAACTTGTCCCGATGGCCGAAATAGCACTTCCTATATATAATTCTTTACCTCCGGACCATTCCGGAACTCCTCGTGACGTCTGGATCTCATCCGGGACTCCGAACAACTTTCGGGTTACCGCATACTAATATCTCTATAACCCTAGCGTCACCGAACCTTAAGTGTGTAGACCCTACGGGTTCGGGAGACATGCAGACATGACCGAGATGACTCTCCGGTCAATAACCAACAGCGGAATCTGGATACCCATGTTGGCTCCCACATGTTCCACGATGATCTCATCGGATGAACCACGATGTCAAGGACTTAATCAATCACGTATACAATTCCCTTTGTCTAGTGGTACGATACTTGCCCGAGATTCGATCGTCGGTATCCCGATACCTTGTTCAATCTCGTTACCGGCAAGTCTCTTTACTCGTTCCGTAACACATCATCCTGTGATAAACTCCTTGATCACCTTGTGCACATTATGATGATGTCCTACCGAGTGGGCCCAGAGATACCTCTCTGTCACACGGAGTGACAAATCCCAGTCTCGATTCGTGCCAACCCAACAGACACTTTCGGAGATACCCGTAGTGTACCTTTATAGCCACCCAGTTACGTTGTGACGTTTGGCACACCCAAAGCACTCCTACGGTATCCGGGAGTTGCACAATCTCATGGTCTAAGGAAATGATACTTTACATTAGAAAAGCTTTAGCATACGAACTACACGATCTAGTGCTATGCATAGGATTGGGTCTTGTCCATCACATCATTCTCCTAATGATGTGATCCCGTTATCAACGACATCCAATGTCCATGGTCAGGAAACCGTAACCATCTATTGATCAACGAGCTAGTCAACTAGAGGCTTACTAGGGACATGGTGTTGTCTATATATCCACACATGTATCTGAGTTTCCTATCAATACAATTCTAGCATGGATAATAAACGATTATCATGAACAAGGAAATATAATAATAACTAATTTATTATTGCCTCTAGGGCATATTTCCAACATTACCGCTCCATCTGCCTCCCTCTGCCTCCCTCCTCATTCCATTGCCGCTCCATCTTCCTCTGCCTCCCTCTGCCTCCACCATCAAGCAACTCCCCTCTGCCTCCACCATCGCTGGCAAGGAGGGCAATGGCAGAGGAATCATGGAGCAACTCCCCTCCGTCTGCCAAGAGAATGGCGGAGGCATCGTTGAGCAACTCCCCTCCGTCTGCCAAGCATCACCAAGGTGAGGCGTCTGGCAAGGAGCCGCTGGTGGTCGACGACGATGTTCCGATCCCCGGGCAGAAGCAGGACTACACCATGCCGCTCATGGTTGATATCCACCTGAAGAAGGAGAAGCTGGATGTCGTATGCACCAGCAATCCAGACGAAGCCGACAAGAGGATCCGCGAGATTAGGAGGAGGCTCGGCGGCATGCTTTCTCGGTCGATCGGCGTTGATGTCGAGTATACGAGGGAAGACGAACCTCCGCAAATGGCTGCAGTTCTACAGTTATGTGTGGAGGATCTCGTCCTGGTATACCACATCACCGCGGCAACCAAATGGTAAAAACATCCAGTTCTGAAGTTTCTGAAGTTCTGACGTTTCTGTCTAATTAGTAGTTTCTGAAGTTTTTGAAGTAGACGCAATAGTTCTGTAGTTCTGAAGTAGATGCAATACTAGTTCTGAAGTTCTGAAGTTTCTGTCTAATTAGTAGTTTCTGTAGTTTCTGAAGTAGATGCAATAGTTCTGAAGTTCTGAAGTAGATGCAATACTAGTTCTGAAGTTCTGAAGTTTCTGTCTAATTAGTAGTTTCTGAAGTTTCTAAAGTTTCTCAAGTAGATGCAATAGTTCTGAAGTTCTGAAGTAGATGTAATACTAGTTCTGAAGTTCTGGAGTAGATGCAATACTAGTTCTGAATTTTATGTCTAATTAGTAGTTTCTGAAGTTTTTGAAGTAGATGAATTTGATGCACCAGATTAATTTGATGCAGGCCCAAGGAACTCCGCCCGCTCCTGCAGGAGAAGAAGATGTACACCTTTGTTGGCTTCTCCATTGGAGGTGACAAGGAGAAGCTGAAATTGTCTGGTTTGGAGATCAACCCCAACAAGTACGTCGACATGCAGCGCAAATGGAGAGTTCCAAACAATGGAAAGAAGTGGCAGGCTTTGGCTGAGTTTGCAGCCAGCCTCATCCACCCATCGTACAAGGAAATGAAGCAGAAGATCAACAAGAAATTGGACCACAAACTATGGGGGGACAGCCCACTGCCAAACAACCTCATCGAGTACGCAGCAAAAGATGCGTACGTCACCTACAAGGCATGGAAGAAAATCGAAATCGTCAAAGAAGGTTTGAAGTACTAGCAAGAGGCGGAGGATCGTTGGGATGACCCCTACTACTGGGGATATTGAGTTGTTTGTGGTATTATGTGTCTCAGTTTGCAGTTATGTGGTTGAACAAGTTTGCTTTTGTAATGATGAACAAGTTTGCTTTTGTTATGTAGTTATGTGATTGTTATGATGCAGGTGCAGAACACTTATGGTTGTGATGTGATGCAAAATCCTTCAACTTTTGGTGATCATTTAGTTCAAGTTTTGGTCAGATCATACAGAATGTTGTCTAGAAGTTTTTGTGATCATTTAGTAGTTTTTTCATACAGAAGCCTTTCACTATAACTGAAAAAGCTGAAGTTCTCAGCATGAAGAATCACACAACACAGCACCTACATTATGATGATACACTATCAACTGCAGACCTGAATGCATCCAATTCGGCCTTTCCCAAGCAGTGATGGTAACTGAAAGTATAACAACTAAAAACGCAGCTCTACTATATGTGTCCAATAGTGCCATCATAACAGAACTTTGAAAAGTCCTATATTATACAGTAGCAAGCATCACAAGTTTCAGATGGTTTTCTAGCAAGTATTTTCCAGAAAAGTGGATTGGTGGCACAAAATTGCTACACCCAGTCGATCTACCTAGCATTATCAGCATGGATACCATTGAGACGTGAACAGAAACTGGGGTACCTGCGCTGTCCTGCGGTGGTTGAGGAGATGGATCCGGCCGATCCCGTTCGGGGGGCGCGGGGGTGGAGTCGCCGACGGCATGCAAGGGCGGCGGACAGAGGGGGGCGAGTGGGGGATCTGGCGATGGAGGGAGGGAGGCCACAGTTCGAGGGGAATAGGTGGAGTGGGGGAGGGTTCTAATGGCCTACTTCGGATGGGCCTAATTCGGATGGGCCGACTCGTTGTCTGCGCCTGAGGCATGCATGCATGGGAATGGCGGCGACGTGGGTTTGCATGCGCGGGTGGCGGACGTGAACTTTATATATCCGAACTATGTTATGATTTCTACCCAAAAACAAGCTCATGTGCGACGCACGCCTCTCGCATCGGCTCTCCGCCACTTCCTGCACCACTCCCTCCCTCTCAGATCTCATCCAAAACAACCGCTATGACGCGACGCTCCCAGAGCTAGGGTATGATGACGACGCGCGAGCAGCATATGTGGGTTGTCGCTGCCGGCGACGAAGTGCTGATGGGGAGGCTTCAGGAACTCAACGGCTGGTTCCCGACGGCGAAGGCCCTCAACGACGCGTCGGAAATGGTGAGAGACAAGCTCAGGGGAGAAGAAATCCTCCGCTGCTTCCCCAACTACGAGCGCCAGCCGGTGATGGGGGTGCTCCTCTGGGTGATGCTGGAGGCGGAGTCTCTGGATCCAGAGCAGAGGGAGAAGTGGAAGGTGTTCCGCTCCCTCCGCTACCGCCTGATCCAGCCGCGGGCGCCGCCGCCGGCGTAGCCACAGGCGCCACCGCAGGCGGTGGTGATGGGGATTCCGTCTCCTGGATCCAGATGGCTCCCAATCGAAATGGAGGAGGACGAAGTGCTAGCTGTGACTCCAAGACGCAGGGCCAGGACGCCAGCGACTCCAACCACGCTTCCCCGCCGCTCCCCTTGCTTCCCGAGGCACTCGCCTTGCCTCCTTGCCCTCTCCCACCGCCAGTAGGACGCTCACCGGCTGGTAGCCGTTTCTGGTTAATGGCCTGTGTTGGCCTTTTGGTGGGTTGTTTTTCATGTTGGTTGTGGGTTCTGTTCTGTTCTGTAATGTCTAGTACTTTGTTATGATTTCTACCCGTCTATTTGATATGTCGTTGGTTAACTGGAAATTGTTTTTCGACGTTGTATGGTTTTGTAGGCATTGTATGGTTTTGTAGGCTATAATGATTACACACACATGTAGATGAAAGGCACGAAAAAATAGTTTCAACAAAGACAACATAAATGATTTTTTACAAGTTTTATAGATGGAAACTTCTTTAGATGCAATGCCATCTCACAAACAACTCAGAAACAACTTTACGATTGGTCATAAAACACATGCATTGTTGTTCAACGAACTGTCTCATGAATAAATTGTACCATAAGTGCGAACATAGTGTGAAACTGAAAAAAATGTTTGTTTGCAACAAAATAATCCTGGTTTGAAGCTTAAACTGGTCTTGTAGTCCTAGGTGCTAGTACTTTATTACAAGTTTTAGAGTGGTTGGGCTTTTTTAGAATTGTTTTCGACTCTGAAAACAATTGAGCCTACTCCATATGGTCTTCTGCACTGCCAAAATCCAGTGATCTCTTGCGTTGCGTCGTTGGAGATTGCGTCGGGCTTGGCGACGACCCATGTGCTTCAATCTTTTTCTCTTTAACATCAATGTAACCATACAACTGAAGTTGTTCTTGGTCTTTCTCCGCCAACTCTCTAGCAAGACCCTCCATTTCTTGGATTCTCACTTCCTGTAGAAAACCATAGGAATTGTATTAGGAAGAAATCAAAAAAGACGTAGCCATAAACTAGATGCATGTAACATTTAAAATTTAAACCTCTGGATCAATGTCATCCTCGGGAAAACAACCCGTAGTTCTATTGTACACAATGTACAGGTGACATGTCTTGCTGCCATTCAGATCAGAAAGCATTTTTTCTACATCATATGGTCCTGCAATCAAGAATATTCCTTCTGGCAGCTTCCACGCGGACCCGGCAAAGAAGTAGTACAGTTCTGCTCCCATTTTGCAACCAAAAGAATCTCTTATTTCACTCATAATGAGATCGTAGGTCACTTTGGCGGGTTCGAAAATTTTGACTTCTGCCGGGTGTTCATCAAAGTATGCTCTCGGGACATGTGACATCTCATCATCCCTACTAAAAAAAATTCCATGAGCAGCACCTAGTATCTCACATCAGAGTTAATACATTCAATGAGTAAAGGGGCAAACATAATTTTGTATGTGCATAGCAACATTGCGGCGTTGTTACCTGCTTTTGTGGAATGTATCCTTCATGTGGAGTGACTGGGGATTGTGCCATCTCAAACCTTCTCACCTTGTTATGTGGAATGTATCCTTCATGTGGTGTGACTGGGGACTCTGCCATCACAGGTTTCTTATTCTGCGTATGAAACGTCGACAGTGGGTTTACACACAAGTTTTGAAAGGTCATACCATATCTTGGGTATGCATCGTTGCGAGGTACTTACAAGGGGAGAATTGACAATATGTT